>NW_013672645.1:30854-32604 GCF_000517525.1 Limulus polyphemus
CCAGCCATTATTAATACTTATTTGTTTGTTTTTATCTGCTGTGTCCACCGCGAGAAATCAAATTCTCGATTTTAGCGTTGTAAATCAGTAAACTTACTGCTGTCCTACCGGGGAACATGTAATCTGTGTGTAAATATGGAGATAAATAATATAGATACGGGAAGGGCTGAATAAAGAAAAAAGATCTTGATGTACAGGGCCTAAAATATTCTTAATCAGATTCTGGTTGTCATTTTACACGATGTGGACTTTCATTTCTTTGAACTCTAGACATGTGTTATTCAACGTGTTATGTAAAATCTTTTGTTCTTGGTAATTTCGCCATAATTACAAGAATAATAAATTTCTAAATTTTATAAAGACAAGTAGGGATCGATATATAGGTAACCTAGCAAGCTATAGTAATATAGGAAGTTTTAATGCTACCCAAAGTATTTAAACAAGGAAGTCAAAACTAAAAAATTTAGATACTTAATAAAATTTGTAAAACTTTAAATAATTCAATTTATGTAGTTTTAACTTTCTTGTTTCCGTACTTTGTGTAGCATTAAAACATCCTATATTACTATAACTAGCTAGGTTACTTATATATCGATCCCTACTTGTCTTTGTCAAATAATAAAAAAATATTATTGTTTGTTTACTTTTTATTAGCTTTATTTTGTGCGGCAGCAAAACCAAGTGTGTGACGCGCGTATACCCGACTGATTCGATTTTATTGATTATCACGATCCCCTACTATTTAGCACTGCCTTACTTAATGATTAGGAAATCGATTTATATTTACCCCATTAAGTTGTTGATTCTTATAGAATCAACAGCGCAGAAGAGTCGTAAACAGGTTAATATCGGTAAAAAGAATTGAAAAACATTTGATGCTAAAGGAAAATGTTTCACAAACACCTGATTAGTCCCGCAGATAAAAATCTCAGAACACGTGAGTGTAGAACTAACTATAGGCGCTAGGGTTTATGTACGCCTTTGACGTTTTCCACCTCTTACCAATTTGTTTACTTTCAAGGTTGAAGTTTGAAAGATGTACGTGAGGTAGTCAGTGGCGTACTATTTACATACAGACATGGCAAGAGTTGATTTGCCAGCTGCCGTAAGAGGAAACTGCTAATACTAATTTGGTAGTAATATATTGACTGTTATTCCCTACACTGAAGAACATTTTTGTTGGTTTTGTCACATTGTTGTCGTTACAGTTGGATAAGTATAAGGTACATATTCCCCAACACGTAAAATATATGTACATTGCTTTCATTCGTTTTTCTTTTCGTTTCTCACTTTCTGAAAACAAAACAAAAAATAAAACATTTACAACAATTTCAGACTGAACACAGGTCCTTCCCTAACTTTCCATAAATTCATTACGTTTTCATAACAGGAAGAAAAATACCTTCACACGATTTTAGATTCACCAAAATAATTGACAATTTGCTGACACTTTACCGACCGATTTGTTTATATAATTGTTACGTCTCTGTTCGCTTGTTAATTTTCCGTAAAAATTATTTCCGAAGAAACTTTAGCGATACAAGACCTTTCTTGAATAAAACTAGTTTATTCTTTCTCAATACAACTTTGCAATACACTTAATTTCCACAGTGAAATAATCCATCACCACACAAATGTATTTGTTTCCAGCAAGAGTTTGAGGCAAAGGACCAGCAATGTCAACGGCTACTCTTTCCATTGGTGCGCCAACTTGATATAACTTCATTGGAGCACGTCCCTTATGATTGGG
>NW_013672645.1:33604-41527 GCF_000517525.1 Limulus polyphemus
AAACACTCGAGCATTCACGAACCTTCGAGAATATGACGTGTTACTAACGTCACGTGACTTCTGCTGTCTTAACATAATACTCACTACCAGTACATATTGAGTAATTTTATGTAAAAAAAAAACTGACATAGAGAAAACTGGGTGGAAACGATCATTTTTAGTGTAAGAAAACCTAGAAACAATTAAAGAGATTAACTACAATATTGGTAGGATTACCAGACTTGTAGAATGCATAACTGGGACATTTTTTTTCCTATATGGAGTGACAATGCAACAGCTTTTAAACAGTTTAAATTACAATAACACACTTTTTGCCGTATGCAAAATATTATAATATTTATTGAATAGCGTTTTGAAACTATAGACCATATTTGTTAAAATGTATCCAGTTAAAAAATAAATAATGTGCATAAGCTGTATTGAACCTACTGAAGAAAAATATTCCTTTTTCGTGTTTTTTATTTTTTCGCGCCTAGAGGGTTCTCCCAGTACCAATTCGGGCGGCTACTAAATTAATGACGATTACGTTAAGAAAATATAGCAACGAGGAAGGGAACACAGCCTCGGGTGATCTTTCTCAGTTGATTCCCTTATTAAGATTAAAAAGAGTCATGTATAAAGGCAAATCCTACATATTAAATTCAAATTGATATACAAAGAAACTGGGGCAATTTAATACTTTTATACTTTCTGAGAAGGACAAAAATACACTAAAAACTGGGGTTATTTCATTACTTCTGGTAACCCTAAATATTGGCGCTGTTTTATATTTTTGGACGTTTTTATTGTGTGATATATGTTAGTAGGAAAACTATAACTAACGAAGTCATGGAACCACAGGCTACTTTGTACATAAATAGTTTAGAAAAATATGTTTAAAAATCTGATTGAGTCTGGATCCCATTGATAATCCTCGCACAAACGTCTCACGAATTCATTTTTTGTTTCGTAAATCTTATTCTCCTCACTATTCCTCTAGTGTTTGTACTTGTTTTATAGAAGTTGATGCTTAATAATCATGTTCTAATGTGAAATATTGAGCTTTTTGAATGGAGTTTTCTACACACAGAAAGGTTTATTATTGTTTATCAAACCGCAAAATACAGGTTTCAATAACTTGAGTTGCGATTATACTGGATTTTTACGGCAAAATATCGGATATCCAGGCAAGCGATATCATATTATAAAGCCTGTCAAAGAGAGTGTTTGTGTCTCTATGTTCCTCGACCGCCCTCTGGTGCAGCTATTGCGAGGTTTTGAACCGTGACCTCGGGATGATACTAACGGCGGAACGGTCATTATGAAATAAGAAGATTAGGAACCGGAAAATTAAATTGTGGTCAAGCAGACAAGCACGCAGATTCCAAAATGAGTAAAAATATCTATAGTTGAACCTTTCATGTAAGTTAGTAAGTTTACACATGGAATAAGCCGATTTAGCCGCTCTTCTGCTGAACGATACCACGATGACACAGTGACAGTGGCACGCCCAGTGCAAACTGCCTTCACCTTCAGATTTGTTCTTGATTCGCCATTACATACACTCAATCTGAATAATACACCATTTCATTTTCATTATGCAAAGCAATAAGTTGTTTGACTTTCTCGTTTTATTTCAACTTGTTTATTTTTCTCAGTTTTAGCCAATTAAAATCTTGCGAAATCTTTTGTATGACGTTGGGTTTTAATGAGTCAATCATTGCAGTTAACTCAATTGAAACAGGAGTGATGTTAATTTAAATCAATATGAAAACATCTATCGATGAACTAAGCTCACAATCATAACAGAAAACGAACAAAGACTCGCCAAACGGAAATCTTGTGTTACTAATCTGTTGTCTTTTTTTCGAGGGAACAAGGAAAAAATTTAGGAAAACATGGCTCTTTTTATATTCAAATAGCTACTTCTTCCAATTGTGGTAAAAAATGGGGGTAAATATTTCCTCTTTTTGTTTAACCTACCTACTTTTACATTGCATCATTACAAGATTTGCCTTTTATATAACTTGTCCCTGTTTTTGATATCACATCTTTATATGGCTGACCCCTTTATACTAACCTGACTGGTTTTGTATATGTAAAATGTTTTGAGTGAAAGTGAATAACAGTGTACAATAATATGTTAACCAAACTTTATCTGTTATATCCATGTCAATCCCAGAATTACCAATGGACTCCTACTCCGTAGGCTTTTTAAGCACATTGTTTTAAATGATTTATCTATAGTGTGGTTCTATTTTCTTGGATAAATATGATTTTACACCAAGCCTGTGAGTCAGGAAAGATTACCAATCAAACCTCTCCATTATTCTGTTTTTCGTTTGTTTATTTTAAAAATCTGAATAGAGATTTGAATTTCTTGCAGTATCTGGAATTTGAATCGCCTAATTCGCACTATTTTCCAAGCTATGAGTGAATGAAACCTACATCCCCCTACAACATCTTGTCCAAAACACGGTAGTGGCTGCACATGTTGTACATACTAGATCTGGTTCTTCAGCTCTATAGAGCTTTTCCTCTACGGTTTTTGCAAATTCTGTTAATAGAGGTGGCCGGGGAATGCTCAATGAAGTTTATTTGCTGTTGTAAGGTGGCTAAGTGTGGTACTTGTCTGAACATGAACACTTCTACTATTTTGTGCAAGAAGAACACAGTTTTGGCAACCCCATAAACTCTGAATCTTCGTGGCCAAACACTAATGAAAGATGAATACTCTTGGTAGTAAAATGTGTTTGTTTGTTTTTTAAGGTGAGCAGATTGAACCCTTTATTGGTGTACGTTTTATGGGAGTTCTAACTTGAATACTAAAAACCATGACATCTTCTGTAGCCCACCCAATCCCCCGAATTTGATCTCACTGACTTGTAGACTGAGTGTTAAAAAATATTTGATGGTTCACTTAATGTAGTTTCTAAAAATTACATGTTATAATTTCATTTTTGAGTGAAGCAGTAATAATCAGTTGTTTAATATAACAACCGCCTGGCACTATTTAAAAAAAAATGACGGTTGTTACATTTTAAATTTTATCTACAGGGCAAAATAGGTGTGTTACCTTTGAAAGAATAATCCAGCCATGAATAGCCCAAAAGAAGTTGTGCTTGTTACAGGTGCCAGTGGATTTCTGGGGCAACATATTGTCAAGTTATTACAAGAAAAAGACGATTCAGTCGGCGAAATTCGTGCGTTTGATACAAAAGCGTACGAGAATAAACTTGGTAAGTAATTTTTGGGATTATTAAAACACAGAGATGTAATAGTTCCTTTAGTGGTATAAATTATCCATGGACGTACAAATCTTAAGATAACAGCTAGTTTTACTCGGCTCTCAACATTTTAAATTGCACCTCGAGAAAACGATTTAACGTTATCAGAACATCTTTAATATTCGTTTAATGGCGGCACAATATTTTTATATATAAATTCATATTACAGAATGTTTAATGTAGAATCTTATGAACATATAGTGCTGAAGTCACTATTTAAATTATCAAATTTTATCAAGAATTTATTTTACATTTAAGAATCTAGAGTTTCAAAGATCAAAATTATTCACACAGTAGTTTGGAATTTCACACACAAACACTAAATATAGTTCACTGGACTTGGTTAGAATATTTAAGTATTTTTGTTATATAGTTTATTTCGAATTGTTAGCCTTGTATGTCGATTAAAGACAAACTTAAATTTCCTGAGCTGGTCGAATCTCGTGAGATATTATTGGGTTTATAGCCAAAAATACCGCTAACAGCAAGAGTACCCAGCTGATGATATTATGCATTCTAATCATTAAAAGTAAGAACGTAAAAACAGTATAGTAAATTATATATGTTCATTACTAGGAAGATTGTAATTCTAAATTACGTATTTAGCTTGCTCTGATTAGAAGTTAATATTAATTAATTAGTATATATTAGAATTAAGGTTATAGAAATGGAGAAATAAATGCCTATTACACTACAGAGGCTGAGCAAGTTATATTAAACGATTTTGAAGCATTGCCACATCATTACAGTCTATGTCGCCACGTATAATCATGTTTTGTCTGATGACCGTGCATCTAGGCGATAGCCCTGCAACATATTGTTTGTTGCATAAGACTCCGTCGTATGGCCTTTATGTTCAAACTTTTGATAATCCATATAGTATATGAGGATGATGGTTTTCCAGCGCCAGTTTCAACAGTCCAATAATATATTAATCTATAGGTACTGTATTCAGCGACTTGCCCGTTATGTATTCATACTGAATAGCATGAATATCTGTTTGATTCTCAGTGATAGCTGCAAAGGCGGTATAAGTGGAAGCCTTATCTTGCTGAATTCACACCCTGTTGGTTTCGTTTCCAAACAGAGACCTCTGGATTATGTATTGTACTGTTGCCTGAAGCATGTGGACGATTTTTTGTGGATTCTCACCTGTTACAAGCTGCCGCACTTTGCTTACCATGGCTGAGGTACAACTTGTTGCAGGTTTCTTTCTGAATGCTGTTTGTGCTCCAAGTTGATCCACACTCTTTTGATTCCAAAGGATATCTCCAGCTTGAAAATTATTAATCCACGGTCTAAACACATTTTTATTATCTAATTGTATGTATGTTTTCTGTCGGAAAGGGATGTTTCATATCCTTCCCAATAGACATCAGTTTTTGGTGGCATCGCCCCCAGTGGCACAGCGGACTTACAGCACTAGAATCCAGGTTTCGATACTTGTGGTGAGCATAGCACAAATAGCTAATTGTGTAAAACCAAACAATGTCAAAATGTAATTGTGATCCACGCCTTTTCACCGCTAATTTATAACCGGCGTGGTTTTCACGTGACTTGATTGATCTGAATATTCAGAATCGTTTTAATATATAGTATTCATACCTCTGTATTAGCATTTTTAGACGAAAATACAACCAGGCTCTTGAGCCACATTGATTATCTTAATAGTTGAAAAGTTAAGTACAGTTTATTAAACTAATATATGTACTTCAACAAGGAGAGAGTTTGGTAAATTATTTCTTTGCGTGGTAAAAACTTATGATTCAAATTAAACGTGTAAAATTACAATCAAATTACTAATGCTGTACAGAATGTATTTCATTAACACATTAACTGACTAATAACGAAATCACGCTTTACTTATCTAAAAAAAAACAAAAAAAAACGTTTATATGTTTATAATAACTATTCGTGGTATTACACATTTAAAAGTAAATCAGTCGTAACTAAACTACTTCAGAATCATGACTTTTTGAGTGTAATTAACACTGGGAAATTATTTTATAAATATTTTTAACATCTAGGCCACTCAACACCCAAACTAATGAAAGTTATTCAGGGTGACATACTAAATGGCCAAAGTATTGAAGATGCCTGTGTTGGAGTGGACTGTGTTATTCACGCAGCAGGAGTAATCAGTGTAGGCCTTTTTCCCGATAAAGCAAAGATGCACACTGTGAATATTGAAGGTGCGTGTATTTTCTATCCTTTTCTGTCCTCCTTTAATTCTAAGCTGTGCTCGAGTTGTATAGTTTATAGGTTAATGTATAATAGCATTTTTAGAAATATTTCATTAAAAAAAAAGTTTAACGTAGTGATGGTCACGTACTTATACTTTCTTAAGTATGTTTGATAAATAATCGACATATTTAGTTAAGGGTTTAGTGTACCTGATAAGCATGCTTGGAAAAAATCCACACTTTATTAGAATAGCAGATTATCTCTCATTAATGGGGTTTAAACGCCCCATTGAACTTGTTTATTAAAATAATTTTAAAAAGTCTGACGTAGATGTTTAAAACGCACGTTTTTAATCTGTAATATTTCATAGCAAATGAGGTTTGGAGGCTATTAACATTATAGCTAGATTTAGCTCTCGAGTTTTGAGGTGACATAATTTGAAATACTAAACATGTTTGGTCATATAATAAAGTATGGTTATAAGGATGTCAGCCTTCATCATCCACAGTTAGATCGATGACAGATAACGAAAGATAGCGAAAAATAACGCTTATTTGAGTAATTTTGTTACTGTTGATGTAGCTGGGCTGAAGAAAGCTGATATAGTTCGAAATTGTTGTACGTGGTTTACAATTGGTTTGGAATTTTTAATCCACTATGAGCAGGTTTATTTTAGATTTAATAATTAAACAGCTTTTTAGTAATGTTACGAAAATTAGGCCTACGTCATGATAAACTATTCCTATACAAGCTTATTCTTATCAGCGTTGTAAACGAGCTACTTGATTTGAGGCTTAGAATTTGTTTGTTGACTTTCGCGCAAAGCTATTCGAGGGCTATTTGCGCTAGTCGTCTTTAATTTTGAAGTGATAGACTAGAGTGAAGGCAGTTAGTCAACACCACCCACAACCAGATCTTGGACTACTTTTTACAGAAAAATAATGAGATTGACCGTCACATTATAACGCCCTCGCAACTAAAAGGGCGAGCATGTTCGGAGTCGAGTGCCGTAACCACCAGACCATGCCAGACCTCGAGGCTTAGTAATTGGTGAAATTATTTTTTACAGTAATTTGAAGTTCAGCCATAATATATGATAGTTTGGAGACAATGTATCGAACTCCTAATAATGTTCATCATCTGAAAAACAGTCTAACAGGAGGGAGTCCTCAATAGCCGCGGTACTTCAATTTCTTTTAGACAGGATTAGAGTAAATTTATCTATGAGACCCTTCTTTTTTGCCTTTTTATTAGCTATATTTTTGTGCGCCAGCAATACCAAGCGTACCGGATCTAAGAAAAACCAGCACAGGGGTATGAAGATCGCTGCATTATCCACAGTGGTTTTTTTACCCATTACTTAAATTTAAGTTTAGAATTACAATGGAAGACATTTGTATTTAGGTTAAGTAATTTAAAGAAGACCATTAATTCAGCCAAAATAACCTAACCTGCACCTTTTAATTCGTGATCAATTTTCCCGTAAAATCATATAAGCAAGCAAGAAAAACTTACAAGTTTCGTTATATAAAATATATATGTTGTACACATTTGTGTATATAAAAGGTTAATTTAAGTGTCAATTTGTGTTAGGTACGCAGAGAGTTATTGATGCGTGTATCAAGAACAACGTTTCGAGGCTGATTTTCACCAGCACTGTAGATGTGGTAGTCGGCAAGGAGCACATCTTTTACGGTACTGAGAGCACTACTCCCAAGCCCGGAACATTTCTACTGGGTGACTACGGAGAAACCAAGTGTAAAGCCGAAGAACTTGTTCTACAAGCGAATGGGAGAATCTTGGCAAACGGTAAGATCTTTACTATAGATTATAAATTAAGAATTGTGTGTGAGTTCAGCGTTACTTTACTAAAATTGGTATTAACGAAAAGACAGAAAATGAGGTGGACAAAATGGCATCTTGCAAAACTAATAAAAGAAGTGATAATTGCTTATTCATTCTTTTCCTCTATTAATATTTCCAAGCTGCAACATATAGAGTTAGCACATAGACAAGCTGCAACATATAGAGTTAGCAGGTAGACAAGCTGTAACATATAGAGTTAGCACGTAGACAAGCTGCAACATATAGAGTTGGCACGTAGACAAGCTGCAACAAAAAGAGTTGGCACATAGACAAACTGCAACATATAGAATTGACACATAGACAAGCTGCAACATATAGAGTTGGCACATAAACAAGCTGCAACATATAGAGTTGGCACATAAACAAGCTGCAACATATAGAATTGACACATAGACAAGCTGCAACATATAGAGTTGGCACATAAACAAGCTGAAACATATAGAATTGACACTTAGACAAGCTGCAACATATAGAATTGGCACAAAGACAAGCTGTAACATATAGAGTTGGCACATAGACAAGCTGCAACATATAGAGTTGGCACGTAGACAAGCTGCAACATATAGAGTTGGCACGTAGACAAGCTGCAACATATAGAATTGGACGT
>NW_013672646.1:0-16534 GCF_000517525.1 Limulus polyphemus
TCTAAATAAATGCGGATATATAGCCAGTTTATGATATTTGCCAACAAGATTGATACATACCGTTTTCGTTTTTAACACAAATACGTTTTAATATACATACAACAATACAATTTACAATAACAATTATTACAAATAGTTATTACAAACAATGATTAATAAACAGAAGTTTCACACACTTACAAATAATATAAGGTTTTCTTTTTAGTCTGGAACCGCCTTGATATCTTATCGAGGGTTTAGGTTCTTTCCTCTTTAGGATATGACAGTCATACACCTACACATAGACCCACAGACACGCCCTTTTATTATTATACATTAGCACAAAATGTAATCTCAGAGCGCCTGTTTTTCAAAATTTTCCTGGGGAGCATACCCCCAGACACCCTAGCATTGACATGCTTTATATGCCAAAATGTGCTTTGCACACTATTCTGAGTTGCCTGACCAATCCAAAATTGTTTCCTCCACCCCGATATGCACATATATACATCTATAATAATAAAAGGGCGTGATTGTTGGTCTGTGTGTGACCGCCATAGCTCCAATGAGAAAGAACCTAAAAACGCATGCATCTTTTTCATGAATCAAGCTAGCGAAAAACCACATAGAAAAAGTGGTTCTTTATATTACAAAAGTAAATCACAGACAGACACGCACATGTGTGCGTGCTCGCATGCAAATATGCATGTGTCTGTGTATGTGTGACTGCCACATCTCTAAGAGAAAATAACCTAGAAACCTGAAAGTTTGCATCCATACTAAGTGGACCCTGAGGATGTGCAACTGGGTATTACTTATTTCATCCACGTGCGGGCTCGCATGTGCACATCTTTTTAATGAGGCAAGCTAGCGAAAAACCATATAAGAAAGAAGTGGTTCCTTATATACCAACTTCTAATATATAGAAAAGCCAGTGCATTTTGGTAACAATGTGTTCCAACTATGGCTTTTATGTCATGTTGCTTAGTAACTAAAGTATATAGATTATACTTTTATGCTAAAATGGTTCAGAATACACACACTGTCAACTTAATAACCCGAGAGAAGCCGGTTACTTTCTCTGGTCTATAATAATAAAAAGGGCTTGTCTGTTTGTCTTTGTGTGTGTGACTGCCATAGCCCCAAGAGGAAAAAACCTAGAAATCTGAAACTTTGCAAACATACTAAGTGGACCCTCAGGGTGTGCACATGGGTATAATTAGTTATCCACGTGCGCGCGCGCAACTTTTTAATGAGGCAAGCTAGCGAATAACCACATAGAAAGAAATGGTTCCTTATGTAACTACATCTAATATATAGAAAAGCCAGTGAGTTTAGGTAACAACGCGTTCCAACAAAGGATTTTATGTTACGTTGGAAGACATTGTTAGCATCAAAAGTATAACCTAATATTGTTGTTAGTATAAAATGAAATGTATTATCTACAAAACTGGAAAAATATTTGTTGATTTCTTAATTTAGTATCCGTTGATTAAAGAGTTTTGTTTTTTATATTAAAAACGTTGGTGATATAACAGAAAATACCTTAATTCAGAAACAATATAAATTTAAAAATCAAGCGTGACGTGACGTAACACACACTGGCTATTATATAGGGTATATAATGTGACATATAGGGGCATCTATAATTATCTATAACATAATCATTGAATATACCTACCTAATAACTGTGGATATTATTACTTATCCACGTGCGTGCGCATCTTCTTGTGAGGGAAGCTAGCGAAAAATCACAGAGAAAAGAATATGTGGCCGCCGTAGCTCCAAGAGGAATCCTGAAATTTTGCATCCATACTAAATGAATCCTTAGGGTGTGCACCTGGGTGTTACTTATCTATGTGCTTGCTCGCATGCGCAACCTGTTATGAGGCAAGCCAGCAAAAACCATATACAAAAGAAGTGGTTCGTTATATTACAAATAGAAATCGCAGACAGACATAAACGTTCGTGCGTGCGCGCCAGCGCAACCTTTTATGAGGCAAGCCAGTAAAAACCATATACAAAAGAAGTGGTTCGTTATATTACAAATAGAAATCGCAGACAGACATAAACGTTCGTGCGTGCGTGCCAGCGCATCTTTTTAATGAGGCAAGCTAGCGAAAAACCAAATAGAAAAGAAGTGGTTCCTTATGTAACAGCATCTAATATATAGAAAAGCCAGAGCGTTTTGGTAACAATGCGTTCCAACAGTAGCTTTTATGTCATGTTGGAACGCATTGTTAGCAAAAAAGTATAACCTAATTTTGTTGTTAGTCTATGTACTGAAAGAAAAGTGAAATGTATAAACTACAAAACTGGAAAAATATTGTTGGTTTCTTAATTTAGTCTCCGTTGATTAAAGAGGTTTTTTTAACTTAAAAACGTTGGTGATATAACAGAAAATACCTTAATTTAGAAACAATTTAAATTTAAAATCAAGCGTGATGTGACGTAACACACACTGGCTTTTATATAGGCTAGATAACGTGATATATAGGGGCATCTATAATTATCTCAAACATAGTCATCTAGAATATATCAAACTAATAACCCGAGCGAAGCCGGGTACTTTTGCTTGTGTGTGTGTGTGTATATATATATATATTAAATATAAAAGATAAAAATATGACTGACTATCTAATGATATTCATCGTCATCTAATCAAAAACATAACAGTGAGGAAGTTAATAATTTCTCGATTTTTAGGTGTTCTTTCATACGTCCGCCTCACTCTAGTGGATTTGGTAAAAAACCTATACTTTTAGGACAACCTCTTTAGTTAGCTGACGTATTGTGACAAAGGTTGGATCAGGAGTGATGATTCACTTTGTCTTTTTGTAGCTTTAGGTCTTAAAAAATTGTCACTGTCACAACAAAGATGTTGTGGGTAATATATCTGAGATCATATGCCCAAGTATTCGAGCCAGTAGATAGTTTAAGAAAGAAAGAAATCAGCAGGGGTTATTATGCTTGGCATCACTTACTACAATATGACTTACAAAACACTGAGTGTCTTTTTCGAACTCTGGCTTAATAGGCTTAAGAATGTACTGCCGACATACGAAGGTAAACGAAACTTAAGGACCACCTACCAAACTAGATCTTGACATATATCGTGAGTACCTGGAGCTCCGTGGGAACAGGACGAGTTTCAAATAATCAAACAGATATTCAAATACACGAATCTGTGTCTACACATATCTGAATATCTTTGTTATGTTGTGCACATGTGGTGTTAAAAATCTTTATGATATGCGTTGCATATTATGTTTTACTATACGAACGGGCGCACTGACAATAAACAAGTAATTTGTATTATGTAATTTGCGATAACGACGTGCACTGAATATCATATTACATGATGCACAGGTAGGTTTGATATAATGAATTAAATAAACTCACAGACTTTGTAATGTAATTTAAAGCACATCTGCGTAAGATAATTACTTTTTGACTCGTATATTAACAAAAAGTCAATGGTCGAATTTCCACCAACAAGTTCGCATATAAAGTGTTTACGCATGAAAATCGGTAGAAAGAATAGAGATTTAATTCTTGAGCCTTGCATGGCGACTGCCTATTCATTGAATCCAAATTTGATATGGGCAGATGTTTGAAAAAGCTTTATGGTCAAATGATGTGAACTGGAGAGAGCCACTCGTGGCCTTCTTGATCCTAGTGGCTTAGAGCTTCATAATCTGGTCTTGTCCCCTTTTCAGGCCATGCTTAACGCTTGCTTTAGCCTAATTATATCAAAGGCACATATTTTCAAGGGTAACTCTATATACTCCGAACCAAACAGAAGACTGCAATTATTTGTTCCTGAGCAACAACCTTTTCACGTACCAGCGAAAAGAAATGTCTGTATCAACTTCAAACCCTCTCTTGTTATAGTGAAAATGTAGCTTAGTCCATGTTCACAGTCATTAGTTTCTGTCTCTTTTTTTTTTACCCGACTTAAAAGTCGCTCAGAATATTTAATTCTGATTGAAAGAAGCGATTTATTTATATCTCTCTTGTACTGCATTTAAATACGGTACGTGCCTGATTTCCTTAAGCTTGGTAAAAGTTTAGGGTTAATTTAATAAGCTAGCTTGTACCTTGAGTAAACCTAATATAACCTATGCACATTGCATGAAGTAGATTAAATTCGTGTTAATTCACAGTTTAAACTAAATAAAATAATTATCATAATCTATTTTATTGAATTAAAATTCAAGAAATAATTACAATTCAAATTCAAAATATAATACCAATACACTCAATATCAAAAATAGAGGATAATAATATGAAAACTATACAAAGAAGAAGAGCCACAAGATTATTCGAGTGTGGATATTAAAATAGAGGATAATAATATGAAAACTATACAAAGAAGAAGAGCCACAAGATTATTCGAGAGTGGATATTAAAATAGAGGATAATAATATGAAAACTATACAAAGAAGAGAGCCACAAGATTATTCGAGTGTGGATATTAAAATAGAGGATAATAATATGAAAACTATACAAAGAAGAAGAGCCACAAGATTATTCGAGTGTGGATATTAAAATAGAGGATAATAATATGAAAACTATACAAGAAGAAGAGCCACAAGATTATTCGAGTGTGGATATTAAAATAGAGGATAATAATATGAAAACTATACAAGAAGAAGAGCCACAAGATTATTCGAGTGTGGATATTAAAATAGAGGATAATAATATGAAAACTATACAAAGAAGAATAGCCACAAGATTATTCGAGAGTGGATATTAAAATCGAGGATAATAATATGAAAACTATACAAAGAAGAAGAGCCACAAGATTATTCGAGTGTGGATATTAATAAGTAAATTATTAAACAATAAATAAAGTAATTAATTAGTATCTTCTTTGCTAAATTTTATGAAAGTGAAACCAATTTTAACATGTTATAATATTTTAATGCATATTTTTCAACTCATAACTATTTTATATGTTTATTTTATGTATAGATTATGTGTAAACTTTCTGGTTCCTCTATACGAGTTATCCATTTCTTTCATACTGACTTAGTATTTTTTTAATTGCTAAACAGTGATCTTATTTCAATTGAAATATTGTTATAATATTTTGATGCTTGATATAAATAATGTTTCTAAATATTTAGTTTCAGGAAGTTTTAAATTCCTATGTTCTTCAGCTCTTAATGGATATATTGATTTTGTATTTTGCTAGTTTTGAATACCATTACTGAACGTATTTAATGTTCTGAAAATACATAATTTACGCAGCGGTAGCACATTTAAATTTTGAACATGTAACTTAGTATTGTCATACTGTGATAATGATAATATGAATCAAATGATATTTTTATAATTGTGTTAAAATTTAAATTTGTTAGATAGCTACTTCCCTAGAGATGATACCATATTGTAGAATTGAATCAAACTAAGCATAATAAATATTTTTCATTTCATTCTCAGATGAATAATGTTTTATATAGTTAAACCTTAATGCTAAATATATTTAGTTTTTCTATCAATTAAATATGTTCTTTCCAATTTAATCTATAGGCAAATATTACTTCAATATAGTTAATATTTTATGATTTTTGCAAAATTGAATTAATATCTACATTACTCTCGGTATTTAAATATTTACAAATATAGTTCTCATGAATCTTTGATTCGCTTGGAATTATTCGATTGGGTTCCCATATGTTCTGTTTTCTTTAGATTTAAACATAATAAATTATTATCAAACCACTTCCTTATGCGTTTTAAATCCTTATTTATTTTTGATGACTTCATTATCAGACTTTTCAATACAGATTAATACTGGGGTTAGAATAAACCTAATTTAAGATGCATAATATACAGCAAGGTTTTCATAAACTGTCTCGTGTCTCGCTATAAATATATGGTTTAAAACCATTCACATGTAGAAGGTAATTTTTATGAACATGTTTAAATCCAGATTAAATGCAAACTGTACAAAATACTACTTTTCATAAACTAGCTCGTGCTTTGCTGTAAACATGGTTTAGTTAACCAACAACAACAATAAAAAAATAACAGAAAACAATGAACCAATATTTTCTTATGAAACTGCAATTTTTCGATTTGCAGAATTGGCAACACTTGATTTTTATAGGCTTTCGATAGTATACAGTATAAACCCAGAAATCGTTCGTATATTTTTTACTTTTAAGTCACATAAAATTGCTCATAGAAAAAGATGGTAACTAAATTTAGAAATATAATTAATCCATCTTTCACTTAACTGGACGCATTTAACTAAAAACTAGAAAAGATGTGATGAAAAAGTTGAGAAGACAGACAGTTATATAAGTAAACGAATAATAATTTACCCTTGCACCCTCCCTGACATCCTACGTAAGACAACATAGGCTTAAATCAATCACCCAATGTAAAACTATGAGTTCAGAAATACGTCTTTATCTTCAATCTGTAATACAAGAGCAATACAAGCTTAATTACAAGAAACTAAAAACATTATATATATATATATAACTTTATACATAAGCCTTTGCAGTATGAACTGTGAGATTGTAATCAGCACTGACAACCTTTATAATAGCCGTTACAAAATTGACCTGTAGCCAAGTCATTACAATCAGCTGTAACTAGTAACTTGAATCATGGGTATTTGGTTATTATACTCCTAAAATTACAAGTTGCATATCTTGTTCTAGAGTGGCCAATAATTACTAGTATTTTGGGACAAGCAATTCTATAATCAGAGAAAACTAGGTTTCTGGATCATGTGACCTTAATCAGAGATTGCTAATATTTGAGTCATACGGATATAGTCTGAGGTATATTTAGTATTCTAGGTATCTGGATCATGTGACCTTAATCAGAGATTGCTAATATATTGAGTCATATGGATATAGTTCGAGATATATTTAGTATCCTAGGTATCTGGACAATGTGACCTTAATCAGAGATTGCTAATATATTGAGTCATATGGATATAGTCCGAGGTATATTTAGTATCCTAGGTATCTGGACCATGTGACCTTAATCAGAGATTGCTAATATTTGAGTTATACGGATATAGTCTGAGGTATATTTAGTATCCTAGGTATCTGGACCATGTGACTTTAATCAGAGATTGCTAATATCTTGAGTCATACGGATATAGTCTGAGGTATATTTAGTATCCTAGGTATCTGGATCATGTGACCTTAATCAGAGATTGCTAATATCTTGAGTCATATGGATATAGTCTGAGGTATATTTAGTATCTTAGGTAATATGGATCAATTTGTTTGTTTGTTTTAGAGCAAAGTCACATTAGGCTATCTTCTGTGTCCACCGCGGGAAATCGAACTCCGGATCTTAGCTTTGTACGTGAGTAAACTTGCCGTTGTCCCATTGGGGGAGAGTGTGGATCATATAGTCGGAGAAAACTAGAAGTCTGGATTATATAACTGTAGTCAGAGCTAAGCATTGCTTTGAATCGTATAGTCAGAGATGACTAGCATTTTGTGGCTCGTGAGTATATACTTACAGGTGGCAAGACTCTTGAGTCATGCGAATATGTTATATATTTTATTTTCAGTCAGGTGATCAGTATAATGTATTACTTCACTTCTGCTAGCAATGAAAAGTATCGTATACCGTCTCATTATAGTCAAAGCTAGGGTAAGTCATTAGAGTCTTAACATTCTTTTTTTAACGATTTGTTCTTCATTAGAGATTGCCCGTTTTTCTTGTTTTTGGGTTACTTGGAGTTATACTATAGTTATAGTCAGAGTCTCCCATATTTGGTCAGAGGCACTCATATTTGCGTTGTATGGAGAAACTTAACTGAGGAAAATAGCTCTTTTTAGAGTTTCTATATGACCATATCTAGTGAAAAATAAAGTAGGTATAGAATCTTTAAGACTGATAAATCGCAACTGTTATAAGCTGAATTATACTGGTGTTGATTTCTCACACTCATTGTAACAAATAGCCTGCATAAATTACAAGAATGCCAACAAACTTATATGATATTCATTGTTAAACCACGGAACTATGATGGACAGGCCACAACTTTCAGTGCGTTAGCTCTCCATTGTCCTGATCTAGCCAATGAAAGGCTTTGTGGTGTGGTTCTGGCACGAGCAGACCCTCTTTCGTTAACCTGGTAGTGCATCTGCTTATTGATAAGTCCTCCATCAGAGTTTTCTCTCCGAGGTCACTCAACCAGACCATTGATCGTGAAATCACGGCCAGCTTACTATTTTACCTCTGTCCATCAAAGAGAAAGCACCCAAAACGTTTGTCTTGTTCTATTATTCATTATCGAGTTCTATTTTTTCTCAGCAGTTTATTTATGCGCTGTTGTGTCGCATGTTGTGAAGTTCAGATTGATTTTATAAATCTTTAGATTTTACGAACATTTTTCTAAATAATGACTTCATCTGTGACATCAAAACCTTCTGGAACATCAAGTAAGTAAAATCTTTTAAAATAAAATTTCTCAATCGAAAGGATCACTTTAAAGGTTCTGCAGTGTATTACATATAAAAGGAACTGTAGTGTAATATATATAAAAGGAACTGTAGTATAATATATATCAAAGGAACTGCAGTGTAATATATATAAAAGGAACTGCAGTGTAATATATATCAAAGAAACTGTAGTGTAACATAGATCAATACTTAGTGTTTAAATTATCAGAATATTCAGTGCGGGTTAGCGATGTTTATTGTGTATACAAAGAAAACGACATAACCACTTATAATACACAGCGGTAAATACTATACACATTATGTATGTTTTATAAATTGGAGTTTAAACAAAGTATAAAAAATGTGCTGACTGCTGTGATGGTATTTCTGTTTGAATAACATTATTTGATGACTGTAATATAGTGTCTATCTATGGGAAACACCAGAGATTTGATTTCGACTTTCTTCCTTTTCCTTTCCGAGCACACAGTGCCAGCAGCTTTAAGTTGTCTCTAGTAATGGTTAATAATTTTTTAACTTAAAATGTTTCGCGAACGTCAAGACTTCTTCCTAGAAAATAAGCATAAACGTTAAAAGCATATGGAAGTTTTAAATATATAACTATAAGAGGTAATGATAGCACAGGCCTGCGAATTTAAACTTCGTGTAAGTTGTTTTGGTTTTAATAACGGATTTTCCATAATTCAGCTTCGCAGATTTCGAAAATAATATTCATTTTTTTCTATCACGTAAGAATTTTTTAAAAATCGGGAAGAAAAAAAACCCTCTCACTTAGATCAAATTATTATTTCGTTTACTACAATGAACATTTCTTATTATTACGTTCGTTAACAAAAATACAAACAAACTGAAGAAAATGGTAGAACATCGATATCAAACTAATATGCATCCTCATTCATGCTGATTTTGTGTGAAATCTACGTCTTTTAGTCTCAAAACTACGTGTTTTGGTTTTTCTGTTATGTATTGCGTTATAACGTTTTGTGACAAATGTGTACGTTAGGAAGAAAAATGGATATCATTTTCGGATTCAGTGTACAATAATTACTGTAGAGCATGTAAAGATGTGAAGACAATAAAACTATCGCAGGATTGTATAGTCTATTCACACAACCGAAATCTTAATCAGTGGCATTTTCTTAATGATAATACCAATTAAATGCTTACATGATAAATGTAATTGCAATGTTTAAAATATATTAACGTTTAGAAGAAAAAGATACCGCATTGTATAGCTTTTCGCTTAACAAAAAATCAACAGCAAGAAACTGAAATTACTAACTATGATTATTTAAAGTCAACGGCTTGTTTAGACCAAGTTATTCTGGTTTTACTTCATACTTTATAAAAGTAAACGGTGTGTTTAGACCAAATTAATTTGGCTTTACCTTAAAATTTTATAGAAATAAACGTTTTGTTTGGACTTAGTCTAATATGAGTGTACCTCAAATTTATATTACACTGAACAGTTTTCTTAGATCGTGTTAATACAGACGTACTTCAGACTCATAAAAGTAAACAGCTTATTTTGAGAAGACTAGTCTGGATGTACTTCAACCTTACATAAAACTAAACAACTGATTAGATTAATCTAGGCGTATTTCATACTCATTAAAACGTAAAATGCCGTTTAAAGCAAACTAGTCTACACGTACCTTAGACTTATATTAAACTGAGCAGATTTCTAAACGAAACTAGTTTGGGTGTTCTATAGATGAAACAAATGTATATAGGTGCACTTCAGACTTGTGTAAACGTAAACAGATCTGTTTAGATTTACTTTAACTTATATTACACTGAATAGCTTTTTAGACCAAAATAGTCCAAATAATTCAAAGTTTTAGATTTATTCAAGTATACAGCTGGTTTAGACCAGACAATTTATATAAGTATATCTTAGAATTATTTAAACTTAAGCTGTTTGTTTAGATTATGCTAGTTTGAATCCACTCAAACGTGTATAAAAGTAACAGCTTATTTAGACTAGGCTAGTCTGAATGTATTACTCAAATGAAACCCAAACGTTTATTTCATCTTGCTAAATTGACCGACAGTACTTTCTTACAATATGTCAAATTTACTTACCAATGCTTATAATACGTCTGGATACCATGTTATGACTTGTCACTTCTGAATATGACTGGCGAATATAAAACAATAAATAAATATGTTAATGTAGCAAAATAATTTTCTCTTGACCATATAATACCTTGAATTTATTTATAATAAAGTCAAACAACTAGAAAATGTCGTGTTTTTGTAGCGTTAGGATTACTGGTCCTTGTTAAAAATCTCGGTTTTGGAGAGAACTCTCCCTATATATGTTCCAACAAAGTCAGTAAACTATAACGTGTTTCCATGATGACAAACGGTTGAGCAAGTTATACTAAACGATTTTAAATATATAAATCAGAAAGACATGTGACAAACATTGCCAGTATAAAGTCGCAATAGAACGACACACATAAGAACTACATTTTGACATTTATTAACGATTCGTAGGTAGTGTGATGCCACCGAAAATCCATTGCTCTAAAGTAGGGTATGTAACAGTTCTTTACTATGCAAAATATGTATACACTTAGATAATAAAGATGTATTCAGATTGGGAATTTAGAATGTTTAAGACGGGAATATCCCTTGTACTTAATGGCATTGGAAAACAAAGGAATATGGATCAACTTGGTGAATCAGGAATATCCAGAAAGAGACCTGCAAAAAGTCGTACAAAGTTAAGGGACAAAAGCTGTCTACGTACCTCAGAAAAGAGCACACAATATAATAAAAAAGGCTCTCCCTCTAGAAAGGTGGCAAAAGCTGCTTTCACGACATATCCATTCAACTGTTCTTCTGTGGGCCAAGAGTAAATCAGTATCCGTACTTACAATGGTAAAATTCGAGGCTCGATTCTTCGCAATTTACATAGCGCAAATAGCTCATTGCGTAACTTTGTGCTAAAAGAGAACAATTAAAGAATCTGTTCAACCATCGCCTATCTTAAGAAATTGTAGAATAAAACAAATATTCACGCTGTTCTATACAAGGACATTCCGGTAAAATCGCCGGACGCATCGCCTATAGACTCCTGTGCGATCGGATCGTTGAAACGGACACTGGGAAACCATTGTCCTCATACAATAGATAGATTATGGAAAACCTGCAGGAGGAATGTGTACTTTGGACGGAATCGCTTACAACGAGCTTTTTGCAATACAAACTACGCTGCAGGACTATTGTCAAGATGCATGGCCGTTATATACAGCATGACTCAATGTGACAACTTGGACCGTAACGATATGTTGAGGCTCAGAAGTCGTTTTAATATAACCTACTCGATCTGTGTATAGGAAAGTAGGCTCCATGGAAAATGTACACTAAGGATTTAAGTTACAGCTATATAACATATAGTTTGTAATTACAATATATATATATATATATATATATATATATACCATTAAACTAATGTGTATCGAAAATGGTTTACGAAACTAATAACCAGCAGAATACACCTCAGGTACTTACAAGCAGAAAACCGCTAAGTTGTTTCTAATTCACAGTAATAAATTTTTCATATTTTTGAATATAAGGCCCATATTGAACTTTGTAACTTTATTTAGTCTGATTAATCAGGACTCATACATAGCCACAAACATTTTACACATTTACACCGGAACGTCAGTCTGGGGTTCTCAAGTCAAGCGTGACACGCGCCACGCGTCGTGATTTAATTACTACCGGACAGATGATCCACCTTTACCAAGAAGGATGGCCAAATGACCATCAGGTATACAGTGAATACTTGTGTGGGTGGATATGCGTTTACGTGCCTTATGGACACACTTGACTGCACGTGATGCGACGTAGGAGAAGCACCTGGTTGAACCACCACGTGCTGTGTATATTGCCACTGTATGTAGGATGCCAATTACAGGTTTTAGCCATCAGTTGTTTCCATAATGACGTCAGCCACACGATATATTAGCCATCTTTATTGTGAGTCAGTGGTAGCAAAAGTTTCCAAGCACATCCTTTTAGTTCTTTGGTAGGATATTCAAAAGGTTAGTGAAAATCCCTGCAGTGTGAACTATAAATTTTGAAGAATATTTAAAAGTTAACCCTCACTCCCATTGCACCTTTTATTAGATCGAATTATTATGTTTTAAAACTTTTGTAAAAATGGGATTAAACAGACTGCAACCTTGGAGAGCAGATGCCATCAAAACCTTTAGTTTTATATTAATTTTTTCAGAGGTACAACGTTAAATACAACAGTTGAATTTTATCAGAAATTTGGTGTTATAAGTAAATAAAGTATTGTACAAAAACAAATATACACAAAGTTTGTCAGGACTTATCAATATTAGCGTGTAACTCGTAAGTAAACTAAGGATGAAACATTGAAAGTATTTAGTCATCATATACATGCAACCGAATAACGAGTTAATAATCATATTTTAATGAATTTGTTTTTGATTTGCAAACACACATAAACAAAGCAACAACACTTTTTGAGAACAAAATAACAAGAGGGTAGACATTCCTTTTTCACATAGCATGTGGTGAGTTAAACTTAGCCTATTCGATATAAGCAATAAGTAATTGAAATAACAAATAAGGTTAAAATATAACATGAAACTATTTTAGTACGCATATATATATATACACGTGTGAGAATTATATGTGAGTTTTATTTATGAATAATGCTGATTTATGTATCATTTATAGGTTATTGCCATGGTCTAGTATTTAATCTAACAGAGTTTAACTATCACAAATGTGTTTTCTATCCAAGGTTAGTTTCAACTTTTAGAAGCTAGACTGATTCTACTATAGTTAGCATTGTAAGTTTGCTATAAGTTAAGAATGCCTGTAAGTAGTTTTAAGACTTATGTTAACTGAGCACTTTTGTATGAGTGATATTAATACAATCAATATTATTTAAGGGAAATCAAATTTTTCTACTTTTAGTTGTATCGAACTGGAAAAGCAGAAAATTGTGTAAGGTATCACGAACATTTAAAAAGTTTAATTAAAAGGATCACCTTTGGAGAAGTTAAATACATCAATTGTTTTTTATTTTAATGCTGGTCTCTCTCTCTCTCTCCTCTCCTTATATATTTCACAATGTTATAATTTTCAAATGTACAATTCCAAAGTTATGTTTTGGCTAGTAGAATTTTGAAGAAGTAAATATCGTGCATCGCGAGTCTGAGTCTTCTTGTTGTGTGGATCTTTTGTATGGCTACTAACTATCAGAAATAAACGTCAGATTTTAGTTTTGACTTTTATGATGCTACAACACAAATCAAAATTACTTTTTAAAATTCACAAAAAATCTTATTATTACTGTTTTAAAATCACTGATAACAGCTCTCACAACACTGCCATTTAAATACGAAATTGTATCGTATATCTGAAAAATACTGGATGTATAACAGAAGAGGTTTTACAATATCTAACTCTGTAGCAGTTCTATGGGCCTGTTACAGGGGTTACAACCAGCGCTTTTTTGCTTAGTCTAGAAGCAAAATAAGTAAAAAAAAACAGTGTGAATCTGATTGGTATTTTTTTAATGTTTTTTTTTTATTTGTTTTTAATCCAAACACTACTGTGTGCAACACCTGGTCTAAACATCCAGGCCCTAAGGTTCAAAGTTACACATCCGTTATTTTGAACTGCTGACCAGAGAGAAGGCAACCAAACAGCAATAGTCGCTGTATATTATGTGGATAACCTTAATCAAATAAATGTATTTACTGTCACAATTATAATTCCCTTACAACTAAAAGTGTGGAGCCGTACGGTTTGAACCTCGGAATGTCTCGATACCTAGCCCAGCACGTTAATCATAAGCCATGATCGGTGCTAATACTAGCTTGTAACGGTGGTCGTTAGTCAATCATTCAATATTCTATATATTATCCGAGAAAGAACACATATTAATCCATTCGTCATTAATTTCACTGAATTCAAAGTTTCTGCTTAAGGTAAAGTCCTTAATTTTGAACTGCCGACTACAAATGAGGAAATTGGCCAGCGTCACCCATCGTCAACTCTTAGGCTGCACTTTGCCAACAGATAGAGGGATTGACTGTAATATAACAACATCCCCGAGACTGAATTTGCGAGCATGTTCGGTGCCGGCTTTCGATTCCACGACCCGTACATTGCGAGTCGAGCGCCCTAATCGCCATGTCAGTTTGAATGTAAAATGAAAATTAAAGCCTTTGAGGCAAAAATAATTTAAATGTTTGATTTTAATAATCTTTACACCATCTTCCTACTGGTAAAATTAAAAAGTCTTTCTTCAGCAATTTCAATATGTTTTATGAGTTCTGATAACTTAATGCCTTGTGTTAGTAAACATAGATATTTCTGTAAAGTTAATGATAAAAATTATGAATGCTTCACAGTCAACAAATTCTTACATTCCGTGTTTGTTTTTCTTGTCATTACATTTGTATAATCCGGCAAATGTCTTTTTCACAAGACCTGTAGTTGGTAATTTATTCAATTGTATTTATAACAAATCTTAGTTTAAAAAAAAAAAAGACCACAGGAAAGTCTTACACGTCAGTCACACTTGTAGATACATTGATGATATCATTAAAAACATTTGTTTACTTTTACATTATAAAATTTTCATTTACGAATACAAATATTCCACATAAATTATGCTACATAAACTCATATTTTTAAAAAACGAAGCATCTCCTACCACAATTTGAACACCATATTTATTCATTTTTGTAATCAATTGAGCAAACATCTTGTTACCAGTTGTAGGATTCATAATTTTACAGAATAATAAATTGAACAAACATCTTGTTACCAGTTATAGGATTCATAATTTTACAGAATAATAAATTGAACAAACATCTTGTTACCAGTTGTAGGATTCATAACTTTACAGAATAATAAATTGAACAAACATCTTGTTATCACTTGTAGGATTCATAATTTTACAGAATAATAAATTGAACAAACATCTTGTTACCAGTTGTAGGATTCATAATTTTAAAGAATATCACGACATTTTCAAAACTATCTAACCTACATCTTACTTTCTTAACGAAAGTTTTTCGGTAATAATGAACAACTGTTTATTTTATCTCTCACTATAGTTAATTCGAACTGTATAACAGTTCTTATATTACATCTTTAGTTTAGTTACATTGACTTTTGTTAATTACTGTGATTCTCATATTTATCACTATTTTTATTCTTTTTTAAGTATTATTGTTAATGTGATCTTGCACTTAATCTGTAATCACTCATACATTTCGGCTAATTCTTCGTGTTGAACTTACTACTCTGGCTGTCTACTCAGTGAATTGACTATTTGTGTAGGGGATAAAGCTGAATTGGTTGTGTTAAACACTTATAATACTTTTAAAAAATTGTTTTTGTGTTTATCACAATTCACTTAGTTATTTTCTTTGAAGTATTGACATTTTTACTATTAATTCATGATGTTGTTATTCATTTAAATGATTATTTTTTATCATCATAAACATTATTAGGTTTTTGACATACAATCTGTACTATCCTACTACCCAATTCTTTACTTGAACAGTGATATGTGTAATACTAATTTATCTCAGAGTTTAAGTCACTCTTAAGTTACACTGTCGTTCAATGGGATATCTTAAGTTTTGTACAGACTTAAATAACCTGACTTATAAATAGCAGAAAACCAATAATTATCAACATAACATAATGTTTAGGGACAACAAGGGACGTATTGGTCCATCTAGGCTGTCCCATTCTCTAAACTAAACTCAAACTGTTAAATAAAGCCAGCTTATCATTCATATAGTTATCTAGCTCTCTCTTAAACTCGCTTAATTAATTTTACTGCCTCCAGAACGTCCAAAGGCAACCCGTTCCAAAGGCCAACCACCTTGTTAGAAAAAATATAACTCTCTGAGCTGAAGATGAATCCTACCCTGCCAAAATTTATATTTGTGTCCTCTTGTACTACTATTCTAACTAGTAAGTATGAAAAAAAAAAAGATGATACATCAACACTATCAATTACTTTTACAATCTTAAACACCTCAAACAGATCCCCTATAACTTTTCTTTTTTCAAGAGAAAACAAT
>NW_013672646.1:17471-18735 GCF_000517525.1 Limulus polyphemus
CACTAAATGATTTAAATCCTTTTGTAAATCAGAAGTATCCTCTTCACAGCTAGCAACACCCAAGACCTTACTGAAAATTTAAGTAATTTATTGACCATTCCGTCATCTATGTCATTGATGTAAATCAAAAAGAGCAAAGTTCCTAAGACTGAGCCCTGAGGTACCCCACTTTTGATAATAATCTAGTTTGACTGAACTCCGTTTTATAAGTTGATAAAGTGATTTATCTTCATAAGTATATAAAGTAATAAGAATGATACTCAGTGGTGTATTTTTGACCTTGTGTTTTGTGAGGATTTACTTTTGTTTAAATACTGAATGGTCCAACCCGTATCGTGAGTGTACCCCTACAGATTTGCTGTGCAAACCATTGAGATTTTTAAATCCTGGTTTTTACCATTAGTCGTTTTTGTCAATTGTAGGAGTTCGATCGAAGCCATTTTTATGAACTTTATTGTGTGGAATCGCGTGATAATGACATACATCAATAATTTATCTTTCCATGCTTCAGTAAACTTTTACTTATTAGCTTTACTCATTTAAACACATGAGTCAGATTATTTTTAGAGTTACTTTTAACATTTTACGAACTAAAGCCCTCTTGAAACTTCTGCTTGTCTACTTCCTTAATATTTCATTCTTTAATTGTTTCAGGTCGAATCTTATTGGATATTCTCTGTAAAGTCTGCGAAGACCACTCCTCTGGAAAGCACTATGGAGTCTTTGCTTGTGACGGGTAAGAAGTTAGATAAAACCTCTCGGCTTTCATCAATTAAAAATGGATCCTCGAGGTTTGAGCTGAAAATATATATAAAGTCAGTAATAATGATTAATTTATATCTCAGTGAACTACTGAGATATAAATATATATTCAAGAATTGTTGAATTTAATTTATTTGAGTTACCAACTGATTTCAAACAAAATTATAACATTGACGAGAGAATCACGAAGGTAAATGCAGTGAAACAAAGACGATGTTATGTGATGTACGTTTACTCAGAATCACTAGAATCACAGTGACGTTAGGCGATATGCGTTTACTCAGAATCACTAGAATCACAGTGACGTTAAGCGATATGCGTTTACTCGAAAATCACTAGAATCACAGTGACGTTAAGCGATATGCGTTTACTCGAAAATCACTAGAATCACAGTGACGTTAAGCGATATGCGTTTACTCGAAAATCACTAGAAGCACATTGACGCTAGGCGATATGCGTTTGCTCGCGAATCATTAGAAGCATATTGACGGCAGGCGTTATG
>NW_013672646.1:19735-30934 GCF_000517525.1 Limulus polyphemus
GTTTACTCGCGAATCATTAGAAGCACAGTGACGCTAGGCGATATGCGTTTACTCGAAAATCACTAGAATCACAGTGACGCTAGGCGATATGTGTTTGCTCGAGAATCACTAGAAGCATATTGACGCCAGGCGTTATGCGTTTACTCGAAAATCAATAGGAATCACAGTGACGTTAGGCGATATGCGTTTACTCGAAAATCACTAGAAGCACATTGACACTAGGCGATATGCGTTTGCTCGAGAATCACCAAACCGTTTTGGCCGAGAATGCAAAAGTAAAAGAGTGCTTGTCTTTATTTTGAAAATTTTACTTAAAAACTTGGAAGTGTAATCTTAAAATACTTGAATTGATATTTTTATTAATTTTTAACTAGCTTTCCATGGAAGACAATAAGCTAAAACAACTGCTATAGAGTATCAAGGAAATTCACATATTGCTAAACGATTTAATTATTACATATAGCAAGAACTGTAGTAGAACGTGCAAGTTTCTGTAAACATATTGTATGAAGGCAGCCCCCCTACAATTTCTCACTATATGTGACTAACACTGTTTTCAACAAAAATCAACGTTTAGTTAATATACAAATAAAAATAATGTTGTGGCTCTTTTGCTGTGTTTAAGGGTTCCATGGCCGAAACGACTCTCACTGAGTCGAGAGAAGAGAATTCTTTGATGACAAAAACGTTAAACCGCGGGCGTCTGTCTGTCCCTTATACGCGACAGTGATTATGCTCTTCCCCTCCCCCTCCTCTATCGTCTTCAACACATAAGCCCTACTCTGGGCATTCTATTTAGGGTATAATATTTAAGTGTATAATGTTAAATGCAGGGTGCTGTTTAGTCATGTTGATCGATTCCTTCTTTAATACAGCGACCAATCCAATTGTGTCCTTAAGCTGAACTCAAGGTGGCCTTGTGTGTTTTTTTGTTTTCCTAACTGAAATCTTCCTCAGTTAAAAATGTTGGAACGCTATTCTAAACTGTAGCTAGAAAATGAACGAACGGTTGTCATTCGAATATAAGAATACACCAGCAAAAATAATAAAATATTCCGTTTTAATAAGCCGAGAAGCTGTATTTCAGTGTGAAAACTCTCTAATAGAAATAATACACAAAACATTAAAATAAATAGGTGTCGTTAACCTTTGATTAGCGATTTTTGCCTTTAGGTGTTAACCGAATTACAATTCTGATGGTACATAAGTATATATATAAACAAATGTATATTCATAGATATCAGTGATGTGTCAAATACATCAACCTTTGTTACTACAATGTATGGGACAAAAAGTATTGATACCAAAATATTGAAAAACTCTAAAGAAACACGAAAAAGTGTTATCCAAGTAAATAAAATAAAAGGTGTCATTTCTATTTTATTTTCAGATATTTGGAGTTAGTTTTCGAAACGATTCTTTTACATATGATCTTTGATTGTATTTATTTGTGAAATATATATATGTGTGTGTTATGCTACCTGCTATATAGAAAGTGTCTCTAACAAAACTGAGTTAATTTTTCATTGCTTAAGCTTGAGATATAGGGAACTTCTGTAAATATGTGAAGATATGTATAAACTCTTTTTATGTATGTCATAGTATTAAAATTTGTACTGGTTTAATCTTTTTCAGATGTGCAGGATTTTTCAAGGTAAGTTCGAACCTCTTGTTTTATTTATAATCTTGTTGATTGTTAGATGCTATTTGCAGTTGGATACGTTAATTCGCTTAAGAAATGTTTTCAATATTTAAAAACAATTAATTAACAAGGTTTTGAAATGACCGGTTTCTGGTAAAAATCAGCAATCAAGTAGCACACTCTGTAAACCGAAACATTTTACAAACAAAAAGGAAAACTGGCAAACACCTATATTAAATTAATTTCAAGAAACAAAGTGTAGTTTTAATAAATTTAGTACTCGTACATTATAGACGTATTTAAGGTAGGTAGTTAACATATATATGTAAGATTACACGTAGTACAAGTAGTATTATCTATGTATCTGGCTAGGTAGTAAGATAATCTATTATTTGTTCCAAACAGCGGTCTATTCGAAGAAATAGACAATATGTGTGTAAAGCACGTGGTGCGGGCACTAATAACTGTCCAGTTGACAAAACTCACAGAAATCAGTGTAGAGCTTGTAGACTTCGCAGATGTCTGGAAGCTGGGATGAATAAAGATGGTAAGATAATTTCTGTCATAGAGAAAAGAAAGTAAAATATTCATCTATATACATTATTTACTTCAGCATGTTACTAAAGATTTTAAAGGGAGTTTTCTTATTTTTGCTTCCCTAATTTTGAAATGATAGATTAAACGGAAGACAACTAGTTAACAATACCCACACCCAACTCTCTAGGGCTATTCGCGTGTGAAAGATGAATGTGATTCGATCGCTACTCTTATAATGCGTTCACGGTCCCAAAGTGCGGATCACATATTTGGGGCAATGGGTCGTGAATCTCTGATTCACATTCAGGGTACGCCCAGCTCGCCTAAGGTTGAATTCAATCTTTCCTTGATTTTGAAATGAATAGAATATACCTCCAAGAAACCCCAAAGTGCGGATCACATATTTGGGGCAATGGGTCGTGAATCTCTGATTCACATTCAGGGTACGCCCAGCTCGCCTAAGGTTGAATCAATCTTTCCTTGATTTTGTTTCTTGGAGGTATATTCTATTCATTGTGGAATTTATTAATATACGTATGTAAGAAACACGTCGGTGAAAAAAAAAAGATGGAAATACAATAAAAAATTATATAATTATTATTTTTATTATTTTGAACATTCAAAACTGTTACTCCATATCTAGAATCAGAGGAAAGGTCTAAAACAAAGCACGTGCGCATAAGAAACCTTAACCATTAATCGATACCAGGTGCACCGCTTCACGCGCGATCTTTCACCCTGTTATTGGTAGGAAGCAAAGAGCGTGCTTTATGCGTCAGTAGATCGGTCAGTGATACAGTATAAAACGACAAATTCTGAAGTTAGTTGTTGTTCATTATAGTGTGAATAACATATTTTTATAGAAGCGTGTTTATACAATGTTTGTTTGAAGATACTCAGCACGTCAAAACTGAAGCATGACTAAATGAGTTGGTTTTTAAATATCAACCTCACCCAAACTTTATTTAGTATAAAAAGTTCAAAACGTTGAATTTTCGTTTTAATTTCTTTGTTACTGGTTTCGATTTACATTACTAGGACAAATAGACATTATTCCAAGAATTAATAAAGTTCAGAATACCACTGTTAGTAACGGATTGTGCATTAACCGTCCATTAGTGCACGTGTTAGATATAGTAAAAATGTGCTTTATGTTGGTCAAAAAAGTTTTAGGGACATCGCTACGTGCAACATATTTATGATGTGCATTACCATATTCTGTTGGAAGCAAATTTATCAGGGACACTTTAATACTGACTTCTTTATTAATGACCTGTTTTTGATAACAGACTTATCAGTATATTCTAATACGATTTCAATCACAAATTTGCCACGACAACTCATTCTAGCATAATGTTGATAACAGATATACCAATCTGTTTTGACACAGTTAATAGTACGTTAGTGTTAGTTGTACATAACTTGCTTTTATAGGAGAGACTGCTTCGATATTGTGAGCTCAACGATATTTCAGCGTTTCTATTTAAATTTTATTTTAATTAGGTAATGTTTTTGTAATATTCTTAACATGTAGATTGCTACATGATATTACTGGTAAGATTTGAAGCAACAATGTTGTCTACACTTCATTGAAATATACTTACAAAATTCTGTAAAGGAAATTATTATTTATATGCCGAGCACGATTTACTAATATCAACTCAAGTTTTCGGGCTTTGATGAGATATTGACGTTAGTAAATTAAAACACAGTAGGTAAGACAATTATTGGTGTTTGTAACGAATTTGAAATCGTATGAATGAACCCAAATATGAACCCTAACCTCTATTTTCTTACCAACTAGTGAAATCTGACTTCTGCTTAACTAACAATTTGTTAAGCCCACCTTCTATACGCTTTCAAGTAATTAACCCTATTTTTTTCACTTTCCTTACGAATTACCTTTCTTCTGGTATTAACACATATCACTTATCATCTAGTTTAGTTTGAAAAAGACGAATTAGAACATTATTCTTGGTTTCATGGTCTAACTCAACCATTTTCTTGCAGCTGTTCAACATGAACGAGGGCCTCGAAACTCTACGATCCGACGGCAAGTAGCCATGTATCTAAAGGAAACATCTGGCCCGGATGTGATGTCCACCCAAGGGTTTAGCAGTATTCCTGCGTTTACCAGCCTCCTTACGGTGACTTCCGATGCCTCAGGCCCTGCTGCAATTACTACAAAAGCCCCATCTTCGTTTTCTCTTCGAACACCTCCAATACTACATCCAGTGCCAAAGGTATTGAAGTGAAAGAGGATTAAGAGGTTTCTTTGTGTCTTATCATACATAAGTGGATTATTTGTGTCTTATCATACTTAAGAGGTTTCTTTGTGTCTTATCATACTTAAGAGGTTTCTTTGTGTCTTATCATACTTAAGTGGTTTATTTGTGTCTTATCATACTTAAGTGGTTTATTTGTGTCTTATCATACTTAAGTGGTTTATTTGTGTCTTATCATACTTAAGTGGTTTATTTGTGTCTTATCATACTTAAGTGGTTTATTTGTGTCTTATCATACTGCCTAATAAGGCTTCAATGGAACCGAACAACCACTAACTCAAAATGTTGAAGAAATAAAATTATAGATTTTATTATATTTGATAGAAATTTCTCTAAGAGGAGGAAAACTTGGTCAATGTTTTGATTAAATTACCGTGGTTGTGTGGTTAGAAAGTTGAGTAAGCCCATTCTCTCTTGGAACACCTCCAATACTACATCCATTGCCAAAGGTATGGAAATGAAAAAGGATTAAGAGGTTTCTTTGTGTCTTATCATACTTATCTCTGAGAGAGAATGGGCTTAATCAACTTTTTAGGTGTTTGTATCTAATTGATTACTTCAGAATATGACTGCGACATAGTTACATTGTTTTTTAATTGTATTGATCAGCAGTATCATATCAATCTATCAACTACTATACATGAAGACACATTTTCCTTATAAATCTCTCCGTTGAATGCACTCAAGAAGAGGCAGAGAATTGCTTTCTTAAGGTTTCCTTTATGATTCAAAGAAGCTCCCCGGTAGAACTGAGGGCTCATAACGTTAAAAATCGTCACATTATAACGCTCCCACGGCTCAAAGAGCGAGCATGTTTGATGGGGATTAAAGATGGTAGTTTTATATCAGCAAGAAGCAACGTTATTTGTTTTTACTTTGTCTGTAACTATCTTAAGAGATATGGTGAGCATTAATGACCACTATTATGCAAATCAATCAATATTTTCATTTTCAAGAAAGAAAAAATAGTTTTACGTCAGATGATGTTTTTCCTAAAATATATTGTTTGGTGTCATTATGTGTTCAAGGAAGGAGTACGTAAAAATAAAGGAATCGTTATTATTTATTTCAATATAAATCCTCAATCTGATCTATATTTAGATCAAATTGAGAGTAGATTAGAAAAATAACTACAAGATAAAGCTAAAACACTTTAAATTTGATTTATTTAACAGTTGAGGTACGTACAGTTTTTTTTAGCATTCCTCTTCGCGCGCAAACAAAATCGACGCAGAATGTTGCAACGTAGTTTCGATAGCAAATGAATGCACAATACTTAAATATAGGACACGCAATAGTACTTGAAACTACTAATAGTTAGTTCTTAGATTATTATTCTCTTCACCCTTAGTATCCTCAAAAGCTCAATTTTGGACAGTCTTTCTTAAATAACCCAGACGTCGTTTGCGAATCAGCAGCGAGGATTCTGTTCATGAACGTCCGGTGGCTGAAAACGGTTCCTGCGTTCACTAGTCTGCCATTCAGAGATCAGGTAGGTGGAGTTTATATTAATTAATATGTTGAGCACATCGAATCGCTATGTTATATTCAGAACTAACACAAAGTAGTATGCTTTATTATATCATAAACCACTTTTGTGGTTCATAATGGGGATCGCAAAGACTTCCACAAAACTCTAATAGAATGTTCGAGCATAAAACACCTTAACAGCAAAGATTCAGTTCTAATAACGCTTTAAAACCTTTACTATTGATTGCTGAGGCTGTAAACATATAAAAATGCACAAACAAGAACGCATGTTAGACTTACAAGAAATAGAAAATCCGCTCAAAATGGTCGTTTGTAATTCTTATTCTTTTGCCAGCCTATAACACGGCTTGGTATATTCCACCCAAACCTTTTGTAGAATACTAAATAAGCTACTGCGAAGGTTCTAGGAGTATGGAAAAGTCGATTTGTTTCTTCTATATTTTACAAAAGTTAAAACTTCATAATTCTACTGTAAACGATGTTTTCATTACCCCTTGAAGCTAGCTTTCTTACAAATATCTGAAATTCTTTTATAAAAGCTTAAGAACAAGGTGAAACAGGAATTACTAGCCAATAATAGATGAACATTAGATGACTAAAACATGTAGATACTCAATGCTTTGTGCACTATACAACCGTTGTCTTTAGGGAGCCAACCTTTATATTATGTATGAAGTGAAGGAGTAAAAAAAACAACAACATACACATAATATTAAATTTTATGACACACATTTTCAGAATAATTACTTTAAAAGACACGAAGGTGTATTTAAAGCGATGTTCTAGTCATATATGTTTTATTTGAAAAGGCTGACTTTCTACTGGTAAAATTTTATACGCACTTAGTGGGGGTTATCTAGGCACATATTTGCCCATTTCTATGCATTATACATAGAGAATCTAGTTACACAGAAACTATAAATGCTCACTATATTCTCAAACAAATCTCCATAACAATCCCCAGATGCAGCATAACATTTTACATCTCGAACTAATGCAATCCAATAGTCAATCGCTACAGTAAATCATCATGTACCGTATCAGCTACTTACTAGCTTTGTATATTATCATTACAGTGTTTAAGGTTATCTACCATATCAATTAATCCTTTGCCAATAGTAGAGCATAAAAAAGCCAGCAAACAAAACAAATAAAAAATGGGGAATTTAAAACCTGTCTATGGTATTTCCATCCTTGTTTCCTTTTTTTTACGATCCCTAATTACAGCTTTTTAAACTTCCCAATTTTTAGCTATGTTGTTTCATTTCGGAAAAGTGTGAGGTTTTTGTTTAATATACATAACGATTCCCTAAAACAGTGTCTTTCTCAATTATATAATGAAATGGTTTTCGTAATTTTCAGTTACTTCTTTTTGAAGAAGGATGGCGAGAGCTTTTTGTTCTTGATGCTGCTCAATTTTTGTTGCCAATAGAGGTCAGGGCATTACTAGCTGCAGGAGGTAAGTTAGTTTTTTTTACTTTAATTTTTTCCTAAAATTTTCATTGATAAAGTAAAACCACATAAGATGTCTAAAACACTACATTAAACAAAGCTCGTCCCAAGCAAATGCTCCCAGACCCAAATAAACAGTGAATAAGAGTTAATAAAAAGTCCAAAGATTCCGGGTTTGTGGCCCATTGCCAAAAATACGGGGGGGGGGTCGCTGTAAGCTTGATTGTCAGATATCATCTTTCGATTAGATAAAAGTAGCCTTCACTTTGATTTATTTATGGTTGGAGGTTATATGCTGCTGTTGTCGGGTTTGTGGAATTCTTCCAAATTTCAACATCGTCTGTGAATTGGAACAGTATCGTCATCCTCGTACACTGGATGACTTTTGGAAAGTAAGCAGGGAGAAAGGATGTGATTTAGACTGGACAGTCTGATAACGGAACCTTTCACAATGAAAGCTACTCTGCATGGTTACTGCCAAAACGCGCAGTCATCACATAGAGCATGATTTGTTGACATGGGCTATAATACGTGGTGAGGATCCAACCAATATCCTTTTAATATAATGCATTTAACCTCTCTATTGCATAAGCTAGTGAGGAAAAAATTGTTCTTAAGCCTAAATACAGATATATTTGATTTGTTGGATTTATCTCAGTTCATTGTGATGAACAAAAATGGCATTACAGGTCTTTTTTTTTATCTGCTACAAGCTATTTAATTTATTCCATTTTAAAAACCAACTTACCATCCAGTAAAATTCGCATATTTAACTCAGAATGTTTGCGCAGAGATACACAAAGACCTATTTGTGAATAGGCATTCCTGACTCTGAACTGAGAATCTACGGAGGAGGCTGCTAGTTAACAGTACCCACTATACATTCTGGGAATTTTGTAATAAATGGAGACTCAAAATATATGCTTTAGAAACTAAATTAATACTCCCACCAAATCAAGTGTAACAAGAAGGACTAAACCTGGACTATATTTAGATAGAGCTATTCTCCGGGTAGCATCAGCTATATTCCTAGGATTAAAATACGGCTCAAAGTTAACCTGATCTTTTTTGATTTTATTTTTTATTTATTTGTTAATAGTTTTGTGTTTTGGTAGTTTAATTAATCAAAATGTTTCAAACATACTGTTACGACAGCGGAAGTCGCGTGACGCTGGTGACACGTGATGAATTTCTCGAATGATCATGAATGATCGGGGAGGCCCGAGTGTATTCGAGACGCCTTTTCGTTAGTATATAAGCTTGGCAGAGAAGCCAGCGATAGATAGATAATTAAAGAAGCGAACAGTATTGACGGTAATATAAAGTGTGTGTTTGTACTCGTAGAGAGCAAAGTTATCGAGATTGTGAATCGCTGTGATTTATAGCGTGTATAATAAAAGTAGTTAAGTTTAAAGTGACGAGAAACGTACTGACTGTGGAATTACTGTGTACTAAAAGTTTGTATCGAGAAAGAATAAACTGGTTTAATCAAGAAGGGACTTGTATCGCTGAAGTTCCTCGGAAAGAATTTATACCGGAAATTAACAAACAAGCAGATAGGTAACAATACTTTCAGGGTTATATTTGTTAATAGTTTTGTGTTTCGGTGGTTTATTTAATTAAAATGTTTCTAACAAACTTTCGTCGGTTTCAGGCAATATCAATTGTTTCATACTATTCAATAAATAGCACTGGATATACGAAATTTTCTTTTCACTGAAAAAAACAACTCAGCCAAACTAACGATTGGTAGACCTCTTATGCGTATGTAGATTTTATCAATATATCACTAGCACATAGCCCGTTAAAAACGACGGGGCAAGTACTACCATCCTCACCCCATAGTATACCCTAACCTCACATGTCATAGCTAACTGAAATCAAGCTTCACCCCCCCCCACAAAAAAAAAGTGTGAAAAAAGAGAAGTGCAGTCGAGGCAGTCAAACGTCGGTAAATTCCTTTGTGAGCCAATTAAAATTAAGATCATTTGTGGCGTATTCATAGAATAATTTACGGTAAAAATCAGTTACATTAACAACTTCTAATATATATATAGAAAAGCCAGTGCGTTTTGGTAAAATTACTTTCCAACAATGGCTTTTATGACATCTCGCTTAGCAACAAAAGTATAACCTAATACGGTACCTGATGATGACAAAACCTTGTCGAAACGTTGTACATTTGCTGTTATGTTAAACTTATATTAAAGTTTTTCTTCATTACCCATTCAAGCCGTCTCCAAGCATTATAACCTAATATTGTTATTAATATATGTACTGAAAGTATAAAATGAAATGTATAGACAACAAAACTGGAAAAATATTTGTTGATTTCTTAATTTATAGTTTCCGTTGATTAAAGAGGTTTGTTTTTTATTAAAATCGTTGCTGATATAACAGAAAATAGTTTAATTCAGAAACGATTTAAGTCTAAAATTGAATCGATATTTTTACTTTCATGATAAATTGTATGCACTTGGCTCTAGGCTAGGTGATTCCACACTACGTCTTTAACATAGGCTTATTATACTAACACTCACTACTAGGTATGCACGGGTAGTAAAATTTGGCCGACTACCGGGTCCTGGTACCCAGTTACCAAGCTTCGGCCGGGCTGGGTTCTCCCCTTGTCCCTCCCAAACAACAACAACAAAAAAAAACACAACATACACAAAAAATAGAAACAGAAACAAAATTGACGTTTATTACATTTATGATTTAACTGGATAATCACCAACAGAACGTTCAGTTTTACTTTTAACTTTCACTGCCTAGCCCCAACTTCTCAAATCCTTACCCCTATTGTTCTGAAAACACCCACCTTCCCCAGAAATCCACTTCTCAAGTGTTACATATTACAATTTATAATGGTCTGAAACAAGCTAAATGATAATTTAAATTTAGTTGTTAAATTGTATTTTAGATTTGGCAGTTAAATAAAAGCCGATATATAGACAGCTTATTATATTTACCAACAAGATTGATACATATAGTTTTCTCTTTTAATATACACACACAACAATACAATTTACAATAACAGTTATTACAAATAGTTACTACAAAAGATGATTTATATACAAAAGTTTCACAATCTTACAAGCAGTATAAAGTCTTCTTTCTAGTCTGGAACTTACTTGATATCTTATTGAGGGTTCACGATAAGCGAGTTAATTTCGAGTTGATGTATGTATAATTGACTTAACAGGGAGCTAGCTAGCTCTATAGTTCTCGCTGGTCACACGTGTGTGATGACGTTAGGTGATGTTTTCGTAAAAGTACTAATGTCCGATATGAATCCATTGAAGTTGAATGGTTTGTAATGTTTGAAATTTATAAATGTTCGTGGTCAAATATCTAATGTGTCCCGATTGATAAGTGTTATAACAATCACAGTTATAGCTTCCAAAGCTTGTAGCACACCAATTACATCAACCCAATAATAGATACTGTTTTAGGCACGTCGCTTTGGCTATATTTATAGGTGTGTTGAGAGTTTCTCGAAAATCCAGATTACATAACAATACAAAGCTACACTGGCGTTTACGTACACACACATGTTGTTGATTCTTACACTCGGGAATCTTCTATAACTTTAGAGAATAGGCGGGAGTTTCGCAATACATATTCAACACACTATAAGCTGTGCATAATCCTAAATATAAACTTAATCTAAACAAAGTTGATATTAAAACAAACATATAATAATAAATCTGTCACAACTCTGTACTTAGAGAATTAAAAATTAGCGTTAGATAATTTTTAACTAAAATATTATAAATATATATATATATA
>NW_013672646.1:31484-32771 GCF_000517525.1 Limulus polyphemus
TTTTCCTTTCTTTCTTTTTCTTTGTCTCCTTTTTTTTTTCTTCTCTCTCTCTCAGTTTTTGAGTGGATATCATATAGTGGGTAACAATTCTAAGACTATGTCACCAAGACTGAACTTATGTTTTCCAACCTTGCGGCCAATAGATTTTTTTATTCGAACTTAGGATGACTTAAAATTTTCTGGAGCCAATTCACAAGCACGTTAGAGTCTGGACCGAAACTTGGAAACGTAATCCAACAAGTGCATTTCTTTCTGATTGTATTCCAACCATTGTTCTATCAGCAACTTCGAAGGACCATGCACTGAATGACCAAACACCAACTCAAACAGGCTAAACCCTAATGACTCCCGAACTGACTCACGAACAGCAAATAATAATAAATTAACTCCTTTATCCCAATCCTTTTCGTTATCGAGACAGTAAGTCTGCATCATATTTTTCAAGGTAGAATGGAATCTTTCAAGAGCACCTTGCAATCCTGGATGGTACGCATTAGATTTAATCTGTTTAGCACCAAGTTGCAAAACAACTTGTGGAAACAATCCTGACATAAAATTTAATCCCTGTTCAGACTGAATTTATTTAGGTAAGCCGACTAAAGTAAAGAATTTAATCAAAGCCTTAGACTTTTTTGGGCTGAAATGTTTCTCAAAGGTAAAGCTTCAGGGAATCGAGTGGATGCATACATGATAGTTAACAAATACTGATTCCCTGATCAAGTGTTTGGTAAGGGGCCAACACAATGAACAATCCCATAACTGCCTTCTTCGAAAGCTTTGATAGGTTTCAGCAGAGAAACAGGAATTTTCTGGTTAGGTTTTCCGACCAACTGACAGGTATGACAAGATTTACAAAACCGAGAAATATCTTGCCTAATTTTTGGCGAAAAGAAATGTCTCATAATTTTGTCACATGTTTTGTTGACACCTAAATGACCTCCCATAATACGATATGCTTTAGGAACAACGATTTGGTAAATAATAGCCCAGTCTTCCACATCTGGTGGTCTACATTTCCTCATATAGACAAATCTATAATATCGTCCTCTAAATCCATGCTTATCATTTGTTTTTGGCTTAATTTCTTAGCCTGAGCTCGAGTCACAGCACACAAGGTAAACACATCGGGATTCTCCTCAACGACAACATAATCCTTAGATGAAACAGTGATCGACTCGCTAACCATTTTAGGTTCGACAACAACTTTTCCCACAGATAAATCGTTTCCCAACAATAATTACACACCCTTAATTGGCAGAGTAGGTCCTACTCCAACCACAACTGGTC
>NW_013672646.1:33115-35292 GCF_000517525.1 Limulus polyphemus
ACTAGGTCTGATGCTAAATAAATGTTATGAAGAGGAACATTAACAAAACCACCCTCAATACCCTGAGCAATAACATATTCACCTGCGGCAGAACTCGAATTTAAAAGCAATACACCTTCTAACAACAATGATTGAGTCGCCCCAGTATCACGTAGAATACGTATGGTTATGGGATTGCATCGTCATTTGTCAAAGACACAGAACCAACAGACACAAAAGGTCTAAATTCTCCCTGATTACATCAGCCTTTATATAAGTGGGCAAATCAACAACATCGGGTGATCTGGTGAAACTACGTCCATATGTGGACACAAACACACTGGGTGTTGCATTCTTTTCTTTTTTCTTCTTCAAACACCAACAATCGGACATAACATGACCAGGTTTTCTTACAAAAATGGCAGACAGGCCTTAATTGTGTTAAAGAAGTTGTAACCTGATTGTCAGAAGATTTCGAACTAGGGGAGCTGGATTTCTAAGAAGAATCCCCCACTTTAGTTGATTGAACAGATACAGGTTTTTGTTGAGATGGTAGGAATTTCTTTTTATGAAAAGTAGTTTTATATGTTAAAGTGTAGTCGTCGGAAAGAGCGGCTGCTTCCTGTAGTGTTTCAACTTTCTTTTCATCCATATAAGATTTGAGGCCGTCACGTGCACAACGTTTAAATTCCTGAATTAGACATAATTGTCTTAGTTTGTCGAAACTGTTGCCAGTATGCATAGAATTGACCCATCGATCGAAATAAACCTCTTTCTCGTGGGCAAATTCCATATGTTTGATTACCTTGTTTGCGATAACCTCGAAACTTTTGGCGATAAGCTTCCAGTACTAACTCGTATGCTTGGAGAATAGCTGCTTTAACCTTATCATAATTTGTACAATCTTTCAAAGAGAGAGCAGCATAAGCTTACTGTGCTTTACCAGTTATGACACTTTGTAGTAATAATGACCATTTTTCGTTGGGCCATTCCATGGTTTGGGCAACCTTCTCAAAATGTTGGAAATATTTATCAACTTCATTTTCATTGAATGGTGGTGCTTTAACATATCAGTTAAGTTCGAAGTTATCATTTTTGCCTTTGTCAATCGGAGTTAAGTCTAATTTCTATTTCTTTCAGCCTAATTTCCTTTTCGGTTTCAATGCGAGCTTTTTCGGCCCCAAGATGTTTATCTTCTCTTTCAACTTCGACACAAGCCTGTTCTTTCTCTTTTTCGGCTTCGATACGAGCTCGTCCTTTCTCTTTCTCAGCTTCGATACGAGCTTGTTCGGCCTCGAGGCGTTTATTTTATCTTTCAGCTTCGATACGAGCTTCTTGTTTGAGTTTTAGTTGGATCTCTAGCTTATCTTTATCACTCAATCCCGATTAGCTAGTAGAGCTGTTTTGTTGTTTTTGAAGTTAAGCACAAAGCTACACAATGGGCTATCTGTGGTCTGCCTACCACGGGTATCAAAACCCGGATTCTAGCGTTGTAAGTTCGTAGACATACCGTTGTGCTACTAGGGGCTGGCTAATAGGGACACTAGAGTATTCCTCTAATGCTTCCTCAGGCAACAAATCATCATCGACTAGTATTTCAATAATATGCTTTATTAGCTAATTTGTTCTCATTGATCTTTTAACGAATTTATTATTATATATTTATTTAATATAAACGTTTGTTTAGATTAAATTTATATTTAGAAACATACATAGTTTATACTGTTAAATATGTATTGCGAAACTCCTGTCTGATTTCCAAAATTGTAGAAGATTCTCGAGAGTAAGAATAAACAATATATGTATGTAAATGCTTAAATGTAGCTCAGTATTGTTACATAAATATGAATTTTTTAAAAAGCCTCCATACGCCTATAAATATAACCAACGCGCCGCGCCAAAAGAGAGTATCTATTATTAGTTTGCTATAGTCAGTGTGCTATAAATTTCGGAAGCTATAACTGTAATTGTTATAACGCTTATCAATCGGAAAACTTCAGATGTTTGACCAAGAGCATTTACAAAGTTCGAACTTTACAAATAATTTAACTTCAGTGGATTCTCATCGAACATTAGTATTGTGACGGAAACATTATATAAACTCATCGTGGAAAGTGTGTGTGGCTGGTGAATAACGAAGGATAAAGCTGGCTAGCTTCCCGTTAAGTGAATTATACCTACGTCAACTCGTAATCAAC
>NW_013672646.1:35737-42732 GCF_000517525.1 Limulus polyphemus
ATTTGTGTTAAACAAGAATATTGTGTGCATCAATCTTGTTGGCAAATATCATAAACTGACTATATATATATATCGGCTTTTACTTAACTGCTAAATCCAAAATACAATTTAACTACTAAATTAAAAGTATCATTTAGCTAAGTTTCAGACCATTCGAAATTCTAATACATAACATCATAATAGGTTAGATACATTTCACAGCAAGTTCTCTTTTTTTCTATTTATAATATTTATGCGTATTTGTGTATACGTGTAACATGATGGTCTTGTTCTGAAATATTGGTTTGTTTGTTTGATAAACATATATTGCAGTGGTTCTCAAAGTGTGGTCAGTGGACCACTTGTGGCCCAAGAGGGTACTCCATGTGGTCAGAAGGCTGCTTCAAAATGAGGGTGACTGACGAATATTTGTGCTGGTGGGGTAGGATCGGTAGGTGGTCCGCGGGGTCTTTTGCCCCGCCACCGAAGTGGTTCGTAGACGAAAACATTTGAGAACCACTGATATAGTGTATCAAAATTCCATATTATCTTTTCACCTTATTTCTGAACGCAACATTTCTATTTTTTTTCTTTTAGGACTAAGCAACGAACCGATAACTTCTGATAAGATAATGAAACTGATGCCCGAAATCCGCAGTTTCCAAGAAATAATAGTCAAGTTAAAACATTTACATGTCGACCCTACAGAGTACACTTGTCTTAAAGCTATTGTGCTTTTTAAAACAGGTTAGTAACAGTCACTCGTCATTGTGTAATCGTTTTTATTAAAATCAACCATAATTTTGTGATATTTTACAATTAGCCAGACTTTCGTCATACGTAAAGGTAGTGCTTTGGAATGGCGATTAGACAACAATGTAGATAAATTATTGTATTTTGTAATTATTTTATTATTTTAAATGTATCTATGTGCGATGATCAGACTTCGAACACTGGTGGTGATAAAAAAAAGTTTGGCATATAAAAAATGTCAGATGACAACGCCCGAAACTTAATACCGGGGGAGGGGTTCAGTCGTGACCCGCCGCCACCTCAATCAGTTGTCATGAATATAATTTGATTATATTGGAACTACTGTTTGATTATATAGAAACTACTATTTTTATGTTATATACTATTTTCACAAACATACTATGTACATTTCTTTCAGAAGAGTTTTACCACGCGTTCGTTTGGATCGAAGAATCTAATGATAAGTTTACGTTTAATTAATTCAATAAGTAACTGTCCTATGCTTGAAGTTTATGATAAACCCAAGTATTGTGAAGTGACAAATGATTTTTATGTTTCTGATTTTTCAAAATAATAAAAGTTATTGTATATTATTGAAATATGAACATTACAAAATATATTTAGTAAAATTTGCTTTTTATAGGTTTACTTAAATTTGAAACTTTTCATGAAATTTTCATTTACGTATTAATCCGATCTAAGTTAAATCAATTAATGGTTGGGACTTTATATTAAGCAATATATTTTTTCTTACTTAGATTCTAGTTAATTCAGATATTCACGTATTTTTCTCGATTGTGCAGATTTTCCATCAGGAGAAGCCCAACTCCGTGGTTTGCGCGACATCCATACAGTGGCGTCCCTTCAGGATCAAGCACAGATTACCCTGGGAAAGTACGAGCAAACAACGTACTCATCGCAGCCTTTTCGCTTCGGCAAGCTTTTACTCACATTGCCTTCTCTCCGTTCCGTGTCAGCTAAAACTGTAGAGGATCTGTTCTTCCGGAAAACTATCGGAAGCATTCCTCTCGAACGGTTGCTATGTGATATGTATAAGAGAAGTGACTTTTGATAAATGTAACCTTCTTTAGCAAAGGCTCGTGCTGGAGTTAAGACTACACTTACTAAATGAACGGTCTTAGACAAAGCTAAGTAACGTCCGCTCTCAGTTCAGCATGACTCTCGATTCATCGGAAGAATACATCAGTTCATCAGTTCCGATCCGGGATTTTTCCGGCTGTTTTCAAAGAGGAAGGAAAGATAGGCGATACGAATGGAACTGTACAGGTTGGAGTCGTTCATAAAACCTGAACCTGCATCAAGTATTGCAAAATCTCAATTGATATAAAATATCTGATAATGCATGAATTCAAACATTATTAAAATATAATCAAAAGACGAATAAGTAATTATCCCGCAGTCTAAGTGTTATTAATATCTGCTATAACTAAAAATATTTCCAGATAAAGCATTTTTAATCCAAGCTTTACTAAACTTTGAACATTCCAAACGTCTTAAACTTTAATACACAAGGCATGTCTTTTCTAAATGTCATTAAACTTGAAACATTAAGTTTCATTCCAAGCATTGTTAACTTTAATACACAAGGAATGTCTTTTCCAAATGTCATTAAACATGAAACATTAAGTTTCATTCCAAGCATTGTTAACTTTAATGCACAAAGTATATCTTTTTTTTTTCCAAATGTCATTAAACTTGATACACTGAGGACACCTATTCTAAACGTTATTAAAGTTGAAGCATTAGCTTTAATTCCAAGCATCGGTTGTTCGTGGTCCCCCTACAATTTACTTCGTATGACCATTAATAGTATGACATTATTGTCTGTAATGCTGTGTGTCCTATTGCACTGCGTGACCTATCAACGCGCACTGCGTGATCTATCAACGCTAAAGCAGGTTGAACTTTTTTTCTATACTGAAACCGAGCATGTTATTCCCTAGTCTAAAATTTCGTTAAGTAAAAAGAGTTTTAATAACTCGGTTTTTAGTTTAAATAACGTAGAACTATTGACATACACATTATATATGTTGTAATCCTTGTATGAGAGACTCTAGCACTCCCCCTCTCGAATACATAATTTTAATAGTTTTCATATGGACAGCTCGAATATTTTATCAAAATATAGAAATATTTCCAGTTAGTTTATTTGGATATACATTTGTATTCCTACTATAAGTAAAAAAAAAAAAAATAGTTTAAAACAGATACAGACGTGCACCTAATTTTTCAAGTTTTCTCAGGAGAGGCCCCACCCCGCTCAGCAGATAGGGGGATATCCCTCTTTATCCTCCCCTTCGTCTAGGCTCTTCGTGTCTCTAGCTGCCTTCACTTACAATTTTGCTTTTTTTACTGTTGAATCTATTCCAAAATTCTTGGATCCGACCCTGATACTCCAAGCATCTTATTTTCTTCAACATATGTAAACTGGAAATATGGATAATGCTCTATTCCAAGTGTATTTAATCCTGGAACACTAAGTATGCGTTCTTCCAATTGTTTTCAATCGTGACACATCAAGTACGCTTTGTTTTAAACATTATTACACCAGATACACAAAGCATGCTTTATTCTGAAAGTTAATAAACATGATCCCCTAAATATGCTTTATTTCAAACGTTACACGCTTGTTACACTAGGCATGTTTTATTTCAAATGTTATTAAACATGGCGCTCTAATCATTCTTTTTAAAACGTTATAAGCTCTGCTTAAGTTGGCTTTAGTATAAAAGTATTGAAATTAAGATGTTAAGAATTATTCTGGTTGTTGTTAAGCACAAAGCTACACAATAGGTAAGTTAAGAATTCTATTTTTAAAACGTTCTAAAATCTTAAACATTCAGTATTCATTATTTCAGACGTAATTACATCTGATAACGCATCGTTATAAACCGATACATTAAGTAAGCCTTATTCGAAATGTTATCACGTCAGAGACATTAAGAATGTTTTGTTTGAAAAGTTATTAAATTTTAAACACTAAGTAAGTTCTGTTACGAGTGTTTTAACCCTGATATGCTCTACATACCTTATTCCAACGTTATTAAATCTTACACACTGAGTATTTATTTGTTTAAACGTTATTAAACACTAATTATGGCTTGTTTCAAATGTTATAAAGACTGGTACTCTAAGCATGCCTTAGTTCATAAGTTAAGCGTCCTGAACACTAATTGTATCCATTTTGAACATTACCAAGATTTGGTAAAACGTTAGATATCTGAAAATGATTCAATGGTATATTACGGAAAGAGCGGAACAAAATATTTTCTGTAAAAATAAAACAAATATGTTAAAAAGTAATTCTAATTTTCTTAAAAATTAGAATAATGGTATCAGCTTCATTTGTATAAATAAATATGAATTACTTGGTTTAAGCATAAATATTAATTTTGAATCTAAGTTTCAAATGGATAGCAACTGCCTGTTGTAGAAACCTACAAATGAAGAGGACGACGTTTTTGAAACTTAGATTCATTATGAATGCTCTGCCTAAATAATCTATCAAAGAATATTGATCTTGATTTTATATGCTATTTATATTTCAAGTTGTTTCATTAATTTTGAACTATTCATGCAATATATATATATGTAATATTATATCTTTTTGACAAATTTTTCATTTGATGTATAGAAATGATGTAAGTTAATAAAAACATTAGAGTTCTAAAATATTCAATTTTATACTGTTCTTTATAAATAAAGGCACAGACATAAAATACATCTGACTTATTATTAAAACAAATACGACCAAATATTTCTGATGAATGAAACTTTCTGATGTTTCGACTTATGCTGAATGGAACACAATACGACAAGACAAATGTATATCGTGACATGATGTCACGTGATACCACACTTTATGAAGAAACATTATTCTCCTGAAAAATAAGCAAATAAATATAATGTTGAGCTCGTTGGGTTCATCTTTACTTTTGAAACTATAATTGTAATTCTTTGTTGCCTGAAGATGGTTTAGGTAGAACCGAAAGCTTGCGTGATGTAGTACCTTTTTATGTTATATAAAGTTGAATTAAGACAGGCCAGTCTTTATATCTGTTTAAGGGAGGAGTTTTATCTTGAATTAGCAGTGCCTCCTTATATTTTATTTCTAAGAAATTGTTACATTTTTCCAAAACTTTAATTTTAAAAGGTATTTCATTAGTCAGTCCATGTGTTGAAACAACTTGTTTAGCCGTAGCTTCTTTTGTGTGAACTGTTTGATATCATTGAAAGGTTCTCGCGTTGTGGACGATCAGTTTCACCAATATATATGTCTTTGAGCTCTGTGTACATTGTGTTTCATATACCACGTTTTATCACAACTACTATATTTTACATATCATTTTCTTAATATTACAATTATTATGAGGTTTCAGATTAGAATGAACAAGGAACTGTTTTAAACTTTTTCCAGTTTTTTGTATCAATCCTATAATAAGGCGCGATTTTCTGATAGCCTTCCGAATGTGAGTAGCAATATTATCATCTTTGTAGGGTAAGTTCCACGTTTTTTTTAGTAAGTGTTTTGTTTCAAAGTGTGTTTGATGTTAGTTTCGTTTTATTTTGAGAAATACTGATGAAAGTATTACTAATATTTTTAAGGTAATAGCCATTATGTAAGAGAAGTTGTTGGAAATCATCCCGGCAATTCTTTTTCCTCTGTTAGTATTTTGTCTATGCAAGTAAATTGGTCCAAAATCACACCTCTTTTAACTGAAGGAAGAAGATGAGGTTGAAACTGAGGAATAAGAAACTTAGTATAAGGTTTTTATATATTGTAATAAAACGTTTTTTTAATTACGATGTTGTTCTAGCTTTACTGCCACAATATTAGTTGGGCGAATTAATTCTGTTTATTAGATCATGAAACAGTTGTAACAGAGATGAACAATGGATAACATCTTGTGATGTCGATTTATTCAGTTTTTTGACATTGCAGAATGATTGGTGCAGCATTCTGATCTCTACTTTACGCAATATATTCCAGGGAAGAAGGCATCCCCAAGGTGAGAAACGTGTCTAAAGTCCTGAGTATTAAATCAACTTTTAAGTTGCCTGTAATTGAATACATTGCTGAATGTATATTTTTTAAGTTACAGCAAATTTCTCTGGATTAAACACTAGCATCGGAATAAGCAAACGCATTGATAAGTTAAAGTCATTGTCAGCAAATTGAATTATAATTCCTACATAAACTGTACAGCAAGTAATTATGGAAAGACACAGGTGATGAACATATCAGGAGCTACAAAGAACCAAATGGTCAATTTATCATTAGATTAAAGTACAAGAAAGTAAATAAGTGATACAATCTAATATAACAATACTCATATTTCAGTAAACATTTTGTACAACGTTATGTCGTAGTTTATTTATTAATAGCATTAAGTACGGCGAAGTTTAGCTCTAACTAAACTAAAACAAAAAACGTACACAAGTTACGATGTTAATTATCTCTTAATCGAAAAATAGACCATAATAAATTTCATGTATGTACTTCAGAGTTTCCATACTGCTCCAACCGAAACATAAAATGTTCTCTCAGTGTATAGCATGCAGTAACATTCACCAGCCAAAAATGTGATTCCTACAGGTTTGTTATTTGATATTTCAACTGGTTGTCATAACTACATACGGTACTCTACTGCAAGCAATGGTATGATTTCCTATACTTTTACGGGTGTGCCACTGACTGACTGGGAGAATGACAGCCAGTCACAGTGTAAGTTATTTAAATGGGACTGTAATCTAGTGCAGCTCATTTTCACACATTAAAAGGGAGCAGTTCAGTCAAATTTGTAACGTATACCAATTTTACTCACTGTTTCCATAATTATACCAACTTTTATTGTTGTTCTATTATAACTCGCAAAAATGTAAAAATACACAATAATGACTCAATATACATTCAGTTGTGATTTCTGTCTTTTTGGAAAACTAAACATAAATTCAATAAACTTATTTAACTGAAATATGTAGGGAAATGTAATTAAGAACTAATGAAACTAGATAAATTAAGTAGTAGTTCCTAATTTTTTGAAATAACGAAACAGATATTATTGCATTTTAATTTTTGATAATGATACAAAATGTTTCCAAAATATAGATGATCACAGTATAATATATCAATATGTACTGATATTAACACAAAATATAGATGATCACAGTATAATATATTAATATGAACTGATATTAACACAAAATATAGATGATCACAGTATAATATACTAATATGAACT
>NW_013672647.1:0-2348 GCF_000517525.1 Limulus polyphemus
TTTATAACGTTTTTATAACTTGCTCAAATCATCGCCTTGATATACGTTATCCATCGTCTGGATCTTGTATAGAAACTACTACTTGTATAGAAACTTCTTTCTCTAGTTCAGTTTTATTCATTGTTTGATTAGATTGGCTCAAATCATCGCCTTGATATACGTTATCCATCGTCTGGATCTTGTATAGAAACTACTACTTGTATAGAAACTTCTTTCTCTAGTTCAGTTTTATTCATTGTTTGATTAGATTGGCTCAAATCATCGCCTTGATATACATTATCCATCGTCTGGATCTTGTATAGAAACTACTACTTGTATAGAAACTTCTTTCTCTAGTTCAGTTTTATTCATTGTTTGATTAGAACAGAACCGAAAGTATGAAAGCCAGAAGAATCAAGAAGAGAAAACTCGTCACCAATTTCAAGAATCCTGGAGACTGCACGACTTCTTTGGTTCTGCTGGAGTAACGAGTCTTAAGAGCATAGTGCACACGGTCTTTGTACGTCATTATGGTCTTTCTGGCGTCAGGCCATGGATGAGGGCCGTTCAATCGATACTGGTAGGGAAGACAAGGCCCGAAGACACAATGCCAGAAGAAACCAGGGTCAGTTAGCAGGATATTAAATAGTTTAGGTTTAGCATTAATAAGTGAAGAAACCTCGTCCATATAGGGTATCCAGTCAATCTGAATAGTATTTCGTGGACTTTCAAAGTACCTCTTGGCCATGTCTGCACGCTTCTTCTTGATGTCGGCCATCATATCTCCAAAAGGTGGGAGCTTCGCCTTCTTTGACATCAACAAGGCGAACCAGCGAGCCTGGATTTCACCTATAGGAAACAAAGCCCCAACTGGCTGCGCTAGCGCAATGAAAGCTAGGGATGGATGTTTTAGTTTGGGGGGGATCACATACTTGTACAAGTCCACATTGTTGTTCTCAATAGAAAGAATTTTTTCGTCGATAAAAGGAAACTGGATTTTATAGCCAGTAGCAAGGATGATGACATCAGCTTCACGTTCTTCTTCTTCCTCTTCAAAAATAACTCCTTTCTCTGTGAATGCTTTAATATTTCCTTTCAGTTCCACCGTTCCACTCAAAATTCTGTTGGGTAAAGCATCGTTGACCATAGGATGTTGTCCAAAGATACGGTGTTTCGGTTTGATTTGATAAATCTCATGGTTGAACCGGTTATTAATGTAGTTTTCTGATAAATAACACAACAGGCTATAAGGAATACTGCGCCAAATCGTATTCCACGATCGTTTAAGGAATGTAGCATCAAAAGGCATGCCATTTGGTCCCACTCGGTGAATGATCCAGCAACCACGTCTGGTACTTAAATACACCTTGAAGAAAAAAAAAAATAGTGAACAATGGTTATCTTTTGCTGACTGATTAAAATCATTTAACCTAAATTAAACATTCAGATGTAAAAAGTTATTCAAGTCATTGGAACTAGTTTCTCTAAAACTAATAAATTAAATATAGGTCGCAGTCCACTGGCAGCATATTATTTTCTTCTTTCACCTCTCTCGATTTATTCGTTCTCTCTCACATCACCCTAGTCGTCTATTTCCCCCCCCCCCCGTCTTGGCTCATTTGATGATACAATGATCTGAAAATGCTTTTATTTGAATATTGTTTGTTCGTTTAAGCAGTCACAATACTTGGAAAGCTGCGAGGTAAAGGATGTGTCAACGTGAGGAACAATGAATAATTTACTATGTTTTGTCTTAATCGGATCTGAAAATTGGTGAACACGTGGAATACTAGTTTTGCTGGTATAATAATAATAAACGTTTCAGTCGATTCCTGACAGCCTGACACATCATGTACGTTGATAAGTCACCGTCCCCCAGTGGTAAACTAGAAGTATATAGTCAGATTTCCTGTATCACAAATATCACGTGGTAAACAACAAGGATATAGTCAGATTCGATGTGTTGCATATACCATGTGTGTACCCTATATATATATATATTTCTTCTTTGCTCTCTGGTTGTGTGTATATATATTTTTTTTACTTCCTCAAAGTGTATTTATATTCTTTTTACTTCCTCAAAGTGTATTTATATTCTTTTTTACTTCCTCAAAGTGTATTTATATTCTTTTTTACTTCCTCGATGTGTATATCTATTTTTAATTGCATTTTTCCTCTCTTAATTAGTTTCTAAATTTGCAGTAAAAAAATTAAATACGTGTACTGCAAGGATCAAGATTAAACGTAACCAAGACACGTCAGTATAAGCCGGAAACTGAGTAAATCTGAAGTCGTCGTTTCACGTGGTTTATTTGTTTGAAGTTAAGCACAAAGCTACACAAAGGGCTATCTATATCGAAATCCGGTTT
>NW_013672647.1:2426-3546 GCF_000517525.1 Limulus polyphemus
AAGAAACCCACAACGCCACACAGGGGTCTCTCTATCGAAAACCGGTTTTTCGCGTTTTGAGTCACACCCCGGTGCCCCGGGGGGGGGGGGCACGTGGTTTATAGCGTTCTCTTTTTTATTATTATCGTTCTAAATGGTTCACAGCGTTGTCTTTGTGGTCGTTGTTATATGTGTTTTAGAGTGTTAACTTTCTGGTTGTTGGTTCACGTAGTTTGTAGCATTCAGTATTTTTCCATTTATTTTTTTTTGCACTGAAAAGTTAATCAGTGGCAAATAGGTGAGTAATTTTCTGTAAAGTAGGTCAGTTGTAGCAACTGAATCAACTTAAAGAGTTATCACACAGTGGGTGGGCCCGGCATGGCCAGGTGGTTAAGGCGCTCGACTCGCAATCTGAGGGTCGGGGGTTCGAATCTCCGTCACACCAAACATGCTCGCCCTTTCAGCTGTGGGGGCGTTATAATGTGACGGTCAATCCCACTATTCGTTGGTAAAAGAGTAACCCAATAGTTGACGGTGGGTGGTGATGACTAGCAGCCTTCCCTCTAGTCTTAGCGCAGATAGCCCTCGTGTAGCTTTGCGCGAAATTCAAAACAAACAAACAAACAAACACACAGTGGGAGATTATGTTTGTCAGTTTACAGAGTTACAACGCTAAAATCCGGGTTCCATTCCCCACGTTGTACACAACAGATAGTTCAAGGCGTCTTTGTTCAGAAAAACCAATAAATCCTTACTTGGATGTTTACGAATATTAATTAGATGCTAATAAAATACGTTAATGATACAGTATCTTAAGTACCTTGGCAATGTGGTTATGGCACTCAACTCGCAATATGCTCACCACACATGCTCGCCCTTTCAGCTGTAGGGGCGTTATAAGGTTACGGTTAATCCCAGTATTTGTTAGTAAAAGAGTAGCCCAAGAGTTGGCGGTGGATGATGATGAGTAGCTGCCTTCCCTCTGTTCTTTCACTGCTAAATTGATAACGCAGATAGCCTTCATGTAGCTTTGCGCGAAATTCATAAAAAACGTAATTGCCCTGTTTTTCAAAATCATAAATAATATTCAACGTTAAGCTGGTACACAATTAAAAACATTTTATTTAGGCCTATCTATGGC
>NW_013672647.1:3824-7535 GCF_000517525.1 Limulus polyphemus
GCCATAGATAGGCCTAAATAAAATGTTTTTAATTGTGTACCAGCTTAACGTTGAATATTATTTATGATTTTAACTTTATACACAAGTGCCAAAATACTATAATTACCCTGTGTCAGTTTTCAGCACTAACGAAAAATAACTTCCAAAACTACTCTCTGTCACTCTATCTATCACTGTCGCTTAGGTAACGAGAGCCTCGTTGGTAATAAATGTCTGTATTTTAGAAACTAACAACTTTCAAGAGAATAACAACGAAAGTCCTAAAGCTAGAGGTTGTTGACCTTACTTACCCTAGAACGTTTCACTGAAATACCTAAACAGACCTTAGATAAAACTACGCCAGTTTTGCGAAGCGACAAAGCTTTGGCTGTGATCTCATACATGTATATAATTTCTTTTCCCGCATTTGTCATACATAGTTGAAAGATTTAGACATTTTCAACAATAAGGCTAGAAAAAACTATCTTTACTCAAAAGATAAGTTTTGAAAAAGTTTCGCCGATTTGTCTTCATCCGATCCTGATGGCGGAACAGAGATCGAAATGAAAAAAAAAAAAGTTAAATTATCTGGAGATTAAAGATCGTTTTTTCCCCCCTAATTTTTGTCATTTTAACTGAGTGGGTTTTTGGTTTTCTTATAAGAGAAACAGCAAAGTCTTGGTAGTTCTTACATGGACCAGTTTATTATCATTGTTCATTCTCTTATATTTTCCGTTATATTCTGTACAACTTAAAGATCAAACTTTCCGTGAACTTAAAGTGGGACACTCTTTATTGGCAAGTGGTTTCTATGAACTGTACCCATTACACTTTTTACTGTTCTGTTATATAACTTCGTTCTGCTGTCTGCGTTCAGTGTTTTGTTTGACGGTTTATTTTACTATCTGTAGTAAGATAATGTTCATATACAATTTGCTCCAGTTACGAGACTAGATAGATCTGTTAAAAATATAATTTCCTGCTTCAACTTTCCTTGTTTTTAAACTTCGCGCAAAACTACACAATATCTAGCTGCACACTTCAGTGTCCTTAATTTTATACAGATAGACTTGTATGGAAAGCCGCTAGTCTTTCTCTTGGGCTACTCTTGTCTGATGTAACAGTGAGATTTGACTGCCAGGTTTACAGTTACGGCTCTAAACCGCGGATAACTTTTTTGCAACAACAGGACTCGAACCACGAATCTTCGAATTTACATAGACACTCGCCTTTTCGTGATATTATATGCAACAAGCAAGCTTATAACAAATTTGGTAGATCTACAAAACCTTAAATAAACTGATAGGATTTAATTGGTGAGAACAAATATGTATCTTTGATGAAGATATAACTATCTAATCCAAAATTATTTTCAACTCAGGACATGATGGTGGGTAAAACAAAATACACGGCCTAACTAACTAATGAATGAACATTTGCTATAAAATTCTTATCAATGCTATAAGTTTAGTTATTAGTTTAGTCGCCAGTTTTGATTTCATTTCTTTAAGTCGCATGCTCAATCTTTTTTTGGCTGCACCTTTTTTTTTCACACCTAGGGTGTTTTTGATTATATATCATGAGTTTTTGTCACCAACAAACCACAGCAAGTAAGAAAGTATCACTCGATAGTAACTAACATTAGCTTTAGGATCGCAACCTTATTATTTGGAACAGACTTATACTTTACAGAATCAATCGGATTCTTTAAAATATATAATGGTTAATTTTCCTCTCTAAAACAATGTTAATAGCTTCCTTTATAGTAACGCCATGGAATTTAGATTAACAGTGTCTTGTCATCACCCCCATGTAATTGTTACAGCCGTATCAAGCATCATTATTTATGCTAATTGCTTAAGCTAATATCATGTGATGCTAAATGCTCTTTAATTAGGCTAATTTCATAGAATTTAACAAATTTGTGGTTAATGAATAATCAATAATAACTGTCCACCCGTATGATTTTTTTGAAAACTTGAGATAGAAACTACTAATTCAGTTTGCTTGGTCTAACCAATACTTATGTATTTGCATGTGCTTTCATCCTATATTTTTACGGCTCTAAATCTTTAATCCGAATGACAAAAAATTAAAATTGGTCCACTTTTACTCATAGGTGAAACTGTAAGAAAATTTTCAGATCGATAGCTCACGTGGTTTTTACTCAAATATTTTGGTCAAAATTGAGCGGTTTTTGTTGAATAACTTTGCACATGTGATTTATATTTAAACCAGATTTGACAACTAATTGTAGGTTGTAAAGATCTCTCAGTGAACCAAATTTTAAAAATATCCATAAAAGTCAAGTATATTTTTCTATCAAAGAAAGTTTCCTTACTTTCGGTGCGAAGAAGAACAAGAAAGAAATGTAATCAAAATTTGAGATTTTATATCTCGTGTATTTATCATTGGATTTCCTTGAAATTTAGTACGCGACATAAGGGTCCTATTGAGCAGATCCACTGAAAATATATGATAGTTTGGATTAACATAGTCCGAGCTATAGAAAGTGGAAAACTGCTCAACTGTCAGTACGCGACATAAGGGTCCTATTGAGCAGATCCACTGAAAATATATGATAGTTTGGATTAACATAGTCCGAGCTATAGAAAGTGGAAAACTGCTCAACTGTCAATACGCGACATAAGGGTCCTATTGAGCAGATCCACTGAAAATATATGATAGTTTGGATTAACATAGTCCGAGCTATAGAAAGTGGAAAATTGCTCAACTGTCACCACTGGAAATTGTTTTGGCCGCACGACACACAACCGTGTGTCTTGATTTAAGGAAACAAAAAGCTTTACAAGATAAATTACTAGAGAACTGTTAAAACATGTGTCACAGACTTTTTAAACACTGAGCAACAGTTAAAACATGTGTCACAAGGCTTTTTAAACACTGTGCAATAGTTAAAACATGTGTCACAAGGCTTTTTAAACACTGAGCAACAGTTAAAACATGTATCACAAGGCTTTTTAAACACTGAGCAACAGTTAAAACATGAGTCACAAGTCTTTTTAAACACTGAGCAACAGTTAAAACATGTGTCACAAGGCTTTTTAAACACTGAGCAACAGTTAAAACACGTGTCACAAGGCTTTTTAAATACTGAGCAACAGTTAAAACATGTGTCACAGGCTTTTTAAACACTGAGCAACAGTTAAAGCATGTGTCACAAGGCTTTTTAAACACTGAGCAACAGTTAAAACATGAGTCACAAGTCTTTTTAAACACTGAGCAACAGTTAAAACATGTGTCACAGGCTTTTTAAACATTGAGCAACAGTTAAAGCATGTGTCACAAGGCTTTTTAAACACTGAGCAACATACATAGTGTCTAAATCGCACTAAACCAATCACGATTCTGCTAAAAAAAATCGGAATTAATATACTGTAAATATATTAATTCACTGCTTATGACTGAGGCTGCTTTTACTAGCGGAAAAGTCTAGTTACTTGTAAAAGTTTAGTATCAAAAGGTTACAAGGTGGAGTGTTTGGTTTCAAGTCACCTAAAACAACAGAACAAGTCCAGTATTACACATTCTATATCCTAAAATCATGTAACAATCCCATTGTTACAATACATTTTACATCATAAGATAGCGAAACAAGCCCATTGTTACAATACATTTTACATCATAAGATAGCGAAACAAGCCCATTGTTACAATACATTTTAAATCCTAAGACAGCGAAACAAGCCCATTGGTTACAATACATTTTACA
>NW_013672647.1:8455-13871 GCF_000517525.1 Limulus polyphemus
AGAACTATAAGACACTAAATAGAACTGTAAGATATTAAATAGAACTGTAATATACTAAATAGAACTATAAAATATTAAATAGAACTTTAAAATATTGAATAGAACTGTAAGATATTAAATAGAACTGTAAAATATTGAATAGAACTGTAAGATATTAAATAGAACTTTAAAATATTGAATAGAACTATAAGACACTTAAATAGAACTGTAAGATATTAAATAGAACTTTAAAATATTGAATAGAACTGTAAGATATTAAATAGAACTGTAAGATATTAAATAGAACTATAAGATATTAAGTGGTACTATAAGATATTAAATAGAACTATAAGACACTAAATAGAACTGTAATATATTAAATAGAACTGTAAAATATTGAATAGAACTGTAAGATATTAAATAGAACTATAAGATATTGAATAGAACTATAAGATATTAAATAGAACTATAAGATATTGAATAGAACTATAACATATTAAATAGAACTACACACCCTACCTTGAAAGTTCTTATATAGTTCTAACTCATCCCTTTCTCCTGAAGATATATGACACGGGAACACCGAGACGTACATACCATCACCCCATCATAAACATCATCAAAACTTATGTTTTTATCGATGTCCCGGATTGTTACTTTCCAGCGCCCAGTTTCATCGAAGTCGTGATTTTCAACAACTTTCAGAATTTCATGTCTATAACGGATGTGTTGACCCAGGTCAAACTTTTCAGCGTACATTTCAATGTACCTGATCATGTAACTGTTATGCATGTAATTGGGAAATTCTTTCGGGGGCGGGAAGTCGCTGTAGGCGCTCATTTCTTTACTGCTGTTGATAATTGTAGACCTCATCACAGAGGCTAAGCCGTCTGAATCGTCATCTCGATATCGCCAAAGTCCACCAAGCTGGTCAGTTTTCTCAAAGCAAACTGGTTCCAACCCCTCTTCTAGACACGCTTTGATGGAGGTCAGTCCGCTGGACCCTCCACCGACGATACAGACCCGTTTGGTACCTGCCATTTTTTTGTCTACCTTACTTAGCTCCCGAGCTTGTCGTCTGTACAGGCAACAGATTTTTGATGTGAAGTGTTATTGGTTATTTCATGAGATATACATAAATGAGTGAAATCCATCTAAGGAAAGCGCCGCTTAACATTAAAGGCGGAGTATAAGTACGGTTTGACCAATACGAGATGAAACTACAGACGTCACCGTCTTGAACTGTTTCTCCATTGCTTCATTTTTTGTGGCACTCACAAATATAACTGGTACTCCACTTCTTTAGGCTTCCGTAAACAACGTGACCCCCAGTACGACGACCTACATGCGAACACCTGTATGTGTATCTTGGCACGTACTTGAAAACATCAGCGCACTCATAGGCTGCTTAGAATTATAATTTTCGAAATAATTTCACCGTTTCTGAGGTAGAATGGATTCGTAATCTATATGGAAAATATATATATATATCTAATTTTTAATTAGATACCAATATCTTTATAAACTAGAATATATTGTAACTTATATGGCATTACTGTAATGCTCTGACTTGTTCGAATATTCTGATAAACAACCAATGGGTGGTATCTCCAGCACAATGTGCTTTATAAATCCGGATTTTTCAAACCAATGGATGGTACCTCCAGCACAATGTGCTTTATAAATCCGGATTTTTCAATCCAATGGATGGTATCTCCAGCACAATGTGCTTTATAAATCCGGATTTTTCAAACCAATGGTGGTATCTCCAGCACAATGTGCTTTATAAATCCGGATTTTTCAAACCAATGGTGGTATCTCCAGCACAATGTGCTTTATAAATCCGGATTTTTCAAACCTTAAAGTGTATTACTTACCTGAACATTGTCAAAAGCTTTACTGCCAGACTTTAAACGAGTTGTGTAATCTTCACCGGTACAGTTGATCTTGACGTTGGCAATATTTTCAGTGACTCACCTGATTGTGATTTAACTTTTATAGTCGGAGTGATAACGGCATTGGGTTTTTTTTTTAGATAGATCGGTGCCATCGTTTTGGTTGAATTAGGAACGTAATTAATAAAAGAATCCGTAATTAATAAAATAATGTATTCAGTAATAATCAGGAGGAGACAGGACTCACAATTAAAAATGATACATTATAATGTGTAGTATTTGTGATGTACTTCATAAAATTAAAAGTATGCAGATGACTCAAAAATAAACTCGTCGACGTTTCGAGCTGCTAGTACACGGTTCTTATGGTAGGGAGGAGTGAGTGGAAAACGAAACGTGGCCAATTCGCATGAGGTGGGTTTCGTTTGTTTTGAATTTAGCCCAAAGCTACACGAGGGATATCTGTGCTAGCCGTCCAGTGTAAGACTGGAGGAAAGGTAGCTAGTCATCACCAACCACCGCCAATCCTTTGGCTACTCTTTTACCAACGAATAGTGGGATTGACCATAACATTATAACGCCCCCACGACTGAAAGGACAAGCACGTTTGATGGGACGGTGATTCGAACCCGCGACCCTCAGTGGGTTAACGATAATTTTAAGAACTTACAATACTAAAATTCTGGGATCGATATCCCCTGGTGGACAAATGCCGTCATTAAAAATAAGTTTCAAAATTGGTTGTATAACTCAAATACAGTAAGAAATTTATAGCATCAATTGACGAGAATTAGTAGTGTCAGCAAGGTTTTGTTGATCTGTAAGCCTAAAAAAAAAACAATCGGCGGCTACTAAGTTACTTTATCGGTTTCTTAGTTACTAAGTCATTCCCAAATCTGAGGTGTTAATAAAATTTGTTTTGAACATTTTTTCTATCAGACTGTAACGTCTGATATCAGTATTAGGTGTGGGTAGACCAAGAATGTTACACCAAACCTAATATATCCAACATAACTCACAATAGAAGGAAGTTATAACAATAATGAGGTTCACACTAATTATTACTTTTGTAGAAGGTTGACTATTTTTGATAAAAGAGGATAATTTAATTTTCCTATTCTTGGTCTACTCATACCTAATAGTGTTATTTCGTGTATCATGTTAAAAGGTATTACTATATATATATCAACTAAAACGGCTCTTAATAGTTCGTAATAACCATACTTTTTTTATGGATAATGTTTTATTAATAAAAAATAAATTGAAAGATAACGAAGACAGGTAATTAAAGAAATACCTTACTTTATTTTTAATAAATACACAAAGAATATATTTTATAGATAAAATATAGAGGGAGTTAATTTATTTACCTTATAAGTAACTAATAATATTAAAATTTTATTCAGTATAACCGGGACGGAAAGACTAACTTCAAGTAGCTGGGCTAGGACATCACGTATTTCCCCATAGTCCAATCTTCCCTGGTATAGAGAAGTTTAAAGGGAAGGTCATTCACACACACAGTTACAAGAAACCTGATGGATTTAGTGATAAAAAGGTTGTAATTGTGGGTGTTGGGAACTCGGGAGGAGACGTAGCTGTAGAACTGAGTCAGATCGCTGACAAGGTAAGACTTAATTAGCCTCTTTTTTTTTTAAAACACGTGTTTAGACGACGTACTGACGAGGTCCTGAATAATTCAAACTAAATTATTTTGAAATACTAAAATTTAGGTATCAAAGAATTTCACTGGCCTAGTGGTTAGGACACTCGACTCGCAATCTGCTGCTCGCGGGTTCGAATCCTAGCTGTGGGTTCATTATAATGTGACGGTCAGTCCCACTATTCATTGGTAAAAGAGTAGCCCAACAGCTGGCGGTGGGTGGTGTTGAATATCATTGCTAAATTAGGGACGTCTAACGCTGATAAACTTTGGGCGAAATTCAAAACACACAAACCTTATCATTTCGAACAATGTGGTGTTTCTATTTCTAAAATTATTAATTCAGTTTTATTAAATTAAGACTGAGAACGTTATTAACATATCTTCTTTATTTAATGTCCCTTATGGATTTTTATTAACAAGGTTATAAAAGCATCTCGATCACACAAATGGTCTTACTGATATAAACTCTTACAGAAATCACTGGTAACAACTAATATAATATGCTAATGCTAGTTAACATGGATCTTTACGATGTCCACAATTTTGATCTGAAATACCTTAGGGAACTGTCTAATCGAGCGGTCGGCGAAAGGTTGCATGATTAGTGGGAAGTATGGTGTGTGGACCCCACTGTGGTAATTCGAGAATGAAAACAAATTTTATGTGTTCCTCGAAGAAACCACTTGTAATCCACTTTTAGGCTTTCTACTTCATTTGATTTAGATAAATGTGATTGTGTTGCAATATGTTGCATATAATAGACTATAAAACATGCTGTAGGATTCTGTGGATTAATTATTAGGCCTTATTGTGTTGTAGGATCCTGTAGATTCATTATTAGGCCTTATTGTGTTGTAGGTTTCTGTGTATTAATTATTAGGCCTTATTGTACTGTAAGATCCTGTAGATTCATTATTAGGCCTTATTGTGTTGTAGGTTTCTGTGTATTAGTTATTAGGCCTTATTGTACTGTAAGATCCTGTAGATTCATTATTAGGCCTTATTGTGTTGTAGGTTTCTGTGTATTAGTTATTAGGCCTTATTGTACTGTAAGATCCTGTAGATTCATTATTACGCCTTATTGTGTTGTAGGTTTCTGTGGATTAATTATTAGGCCTTATTGTAAGATACGTTTGGCCCTTGAGAAAGAAGGTCCAGGTTTCAAACGGAATAGTTTTATTTAAAAAAAAATTCAGCTATGACATTTAAAATTCATATACGTATAAGACAGAAGAAAATAGTCGTGCATGTTTTGAATTCGTTGTTTTTTTAGTGATTTTGTTTGGTTCCAATTCTTAAAACTTGAAATGCTTGTGTATTGTGTCCATATCTAGCTTTACATACTATTGTTTCCGGTAAAATCAAAAACTTATCCAAGATTTAATAAAACTACAAGTTTGGATAAGCGAATCTTAATCATTAAACTACTGTTTTTCAAATATAAATAAATATTACGAAATACTGTGTGTTAGTTCGTCAATGAAACAGAATAAAACTCACGACAGTTTTTATTTTGATGTAGTCAAAATTTATAATTCAATAATTCTTAAACCTAAACCTATTGCTTTCACCGACATGTTTAGTTTAGACGGTTTTTTTTTGATATAATTTTATAACTGTTCTTAGATGTGATTTGTTTGTTTCGTGCATTTCGCGCAAAGCTACTCGAGAAAAATCTGCGTTAACCGTCCCTAACTTAGCAGTTCTACCACTCGAGGGAAAACAACTAGTTAACACATACCATCGTCAACTCTTTACCAACAAATAGTGGGATTGAACGTATAATTATGATGTCCCCACGGCTGAAAGGACGAGAATGTTCGGTGACGAGATTACGAACTCGCTACCCACGTGGTTGCGAGTCGAATGCCCTAAC
>NW_013672647.1:14871-31179 GCF_000517525.1 Limulus polyphemus
TATATAGTAACAATTGGAAAGTATTTGTTATATAGTAACAATTGGAAAGTATTTGTTATATAGCAACAATTGGAAAGTGTTTGTTATATAGTAACAATTGGAAAGTGTTTGTTATATAGTAACAATTGGAAAGTATTTGTTATATAGCAACAATTGGAAAGGATTTGTTATATAGTAACAATTGGAAAGGATTTGTTATATAGTAACAATTGGAAAGGATTTGTTATATAGCAACAATTGGAAAGTGTTTGTTATATAGTAACAATTGGAAAGTATTTGTTATATAGTAACAATTGGAAAGTATTTGTTTTTTAGCATCAATTGGAAATATTTGTTACATAGCAACAATTGGAATATATTTGTTACATAGCAACAATTGAAAAGTGTTTGTTATATAGCAACAATTGGAAACTACGTGTTACATAGCAACAATTAGAAACTGGTAAGTTGTCTCAGTTAATGTAATTGTACTGGGTAGAGGTATAATTCACAGCGAGTATTTAGTAAGTTATCACAGTTAATGTAAATGTACTGGGTAGAGGTGTATTTCCCAACGAGTATTTAGTAAGTTGTCTGAGTTGATGTAATTGTACAGGGTAGAGGTGTAATTGACAGCGAGTATTTAGTAAGTTGTCTCAGTTAATATAACTGTACAGGGTAGAGAATTTACAGTTTCAAGAATAGAAGCTACACAATGGGCTATCTGTGCTGTGATCAGTAATATGGAAGACTTGAACACAAGTGGGGGCGTTATAATGTGACAGTCAATCCCACTATTCGTTGGTAAAAGAGTAGCCCAAGAGTTGGCGGTGGGTGGTGACGACTAGCTGACTTCCCTCTAGTCTTACTGTGCTAAATTAGGGACGGCTAGCACAGATAGCCCTCGTGTAGCTTTGCGCGAAATTAAAAACAAACAAACAAACAAATCTTTTCTTGGTAGTGTTGGCTAAAATGGTGAATATATATATAGCATATTTATTTATTTTTCATTATTTTAAAATTAATTACATAATTTTTGATATGAGGATTATTTTTATCTGTTTGTTTATTTATTTCTTGTTAAGCGCAAAGTAGCACAATGAACAAACTGATCTGTACTTACTAGAGGAATCAAACCCTCAATGTTAGCATTATCAGCCGTCCGTTAAGCCACCAAGGAACGAGTATTATTCTGCATTGCGATCTTAGTGTATGGTTCAATCAATACATTCTAATAATTAAAAGTTGCATACATTATTTGCTCTCTTAAATCTCGGTTCTGACCTATTACGATAGCTTGATTTGATTAGAATCGATGGATAATAAATAAGGTTAGGTTCTGAAATTATAAAATGTATACTTAACGTTCTTTGGTTCCATGCTATCGACATAAAGCTTATTCACACTATTTTAGATTTTAAGCATTTTAGATCATGAAATTACTACTAGTTTCCATGTTTGGTAATTAGATTATTTCCATAAGAAGTGAGACAACTTACTAAATACTCAACTTACTAAATACTCCCTGTGAATTACATCTCTACCCAGTACAATTACATTAACTGTGATAACTTACTAAATACTCGCTGTGAATTACACCTCTACCTTGTACAATTACATTAACTGAGACAAGTTACTTGAGACAACTTACTAAATACTCTGTACTTCACAGGGAGTATTTAGTAAGTTGTCTCAGTTAATGTAATTGTACTGGGTAGAGGTGTAATTCACAGGGTGTTGCCTAGAACATGGTGCATACAAACACCATTGATTACGTGTTGTCTAGAATATGGTGCATATATGGTGTATATATGGGGGGGGGGCGTTATAATGTGACGGTCAGTCCCACTATTCGTTGGTAAAAGAGTAGCCCAAGATTTGGCGGTGGGTGGTGATGACTAGCTGCCTTCCCTCTAGTCTTACACTGCTAAATTAGGGACGGCTAGCGCAGATAGCCCTCGTGTAGCTTTGCGCGAAATTCAAAACAAATAACCCTACCGGCCGGATGACTTTTTTAATTGATGAATCGTTTCATCAACAGCAGCCCTCAATAAATAAACAGACGTCGAAATACTACAACCCAGCCTTTTTTTTTTTAACAACCAAAAGGCCAATTTAGGATTAAGTACTTAATAATATATCTTGTCTCGTTGTGATACCTCATCATACTTTTACTTTAAATTGGATCGTGTTTTATATAACACTGTTATAAATGTTTTTATTTTTATTTTACGTAAAACAACTCCAGGGGTATTGGCGCTAGCTGTTCCTAATTTAGAATCTAGACTAGAGGAAGAACATGTAGTCAGTATCACCCCCCCGTGAGATTGACCGTCATATTGTAACGCCTTCACGGATGAAAGAATGAGCATGTTCGATGACGGGGTTTGAGCCCCCGATCGGCAGATTGCGAGTCGACCAGGTCAGATTATAAATGTTTTAATTAAGATGTTAGATGATCTACTTGTTGAGCTGTGACATAGAAAGCAAAGCACCATCAGCACGTGAGATAAAATGTTATTGGTATACGATATTTACCCTAATCTTAAAGTAAACAGACAGTAAGACCAATATGAACATAAAGTTATAAATATAATCAACCTTTAGTTGAATTATAAACATATTGAAGCATACCATTCTGTCTGTCAATTCCTGTCGGCCTGATACGTATAGTTTATATAGGTCAGCATCTGCTACAGACAACCAGTTCGTGCGAACTTTACTATGACCAAGAAGATAGAGGACACGATAAGGTAGAATGTTGCCCTGACTACAAAAACGCGTAAATATTTTTCACTCTGTGCAACCTGAGGTGTGTTAAGAACTGGTGGCACACACACAAACACACCAGGCATGAAATCCATGGCCCAGGGCTTTAAGAGTCAGTTCATAATGCACTTACCATGATGGTGTTCAGGGATGCACGAAACGTTCTTAAACTGGTTTATACCCGTTTTCTCCAAATCCGGTTAAACTCGAAGCTATGTTTTTAAAACAACATTTTTACAGGAAACATAACTAAATACCCTGCAAGTTCAGGATTATCTGTACGTGAAAGTATTGGTATAACAGAGTTATATCCACTTTATGGACATTCTTAAAAGTCCTGGTTAACTGCCTGATATTTACGTTAAATTAGTTTCAACTTGTTAACATAGCCTAGTTTGTTTAAAGCAGTTAAACAATTTTTTTTATCAAGTTTCGTTATTAAAGTAATGTGTTTTCTGAGGATGCTTGTTTATTTGTAACTAAGCACAAAGCTACACATTGGACTATCTGTGCTCTGCCCACCACGGGTATCGAAACCCGGATTCTAGCGTTGTAAGTCCGCAGATATACCGCTGTGCCACTGGAGGGGGGGAGCTCTGCGGGGGCTATCCGAGGCTTGAGAGTCATTGTTTTAGATTAAAACTATAAACTTAGAATTGTCAAATGATGTTCCAACTATACCTCTTACTTGAGTTTTCATATTGTTAAATAATTCAATGCTATAAATCTTAAAATATATTCAAACAAACCATAAAATTGAAAACATACATAATAAAGACACACAAAAAACAACAACAAAAACAAACGTCACACCATCTCCTTTACTTTAATAAATTATACAAAACAAAAATACATCACATGAGCTTCTTTACGTAAAAAGCATATTTAGTAATTGAAAGTTTTACTGTCGGTTACTGATACATATATTATCTGTTTTCAAGAAAAAATATTTCCAAAAATACTTAAGTAAGATGTTTAATATGCCATTTATAGAAATAAAATCTGCTCTATTTGTTTGTTGTTAAGCATAAAGCTACACAGTGGGCTACTTGTGCTATGCCCACCACTGGTATCAAAGCCCAGATTTTAGCATTATGAGCCTATAAATTTACACTTAAATTATTGGGGACTATAAAAATCCATAAAATTAGGTTCAATTGCTTCTTTTTCTAACTCAAAGTAATCAGTAATATTCCATTTTCTTCTTTCTTCGGAATGTAATGAGAGGTCTTTCATTTCACAATTGTTGCATCTAGGTTAAAAGGTGCTTGAAATATTAATTAAAAAGCGATAAGACTAACAACTGAAACACTGAAAATATGTCCAAGTTTTACCAGACCTTTTGCATTTTAGAGAAACTTTTTAATGGATGAGGAGTCTTGAGTGGCTCGAGCACATGTTTGTTACACGTCATGATTGTCTTCCTGGCTCCAGATCAAAAATGAGGATCATTCTAACAAAATTGATAAGAAGTAGAGGGACCCTAGAAACATTGCCAACACAGAGATTGGCCATTTAAAACTGTAGTACATTAGGCTTAACATTGAAAAGAGATGCAGTTTTGTCCATTATATTCAGTCCAGTTCACGTGTATGACGTAAACCTTCAAAATATCTTTTAGCCAATGCGTTGGCTTTACGTTTAATTGATGTCACTCATTAGTTCTTCCAATGGAGGAAGTTTACACGTTTTATTGTCGACTGCGCCACTTGTGGAGCCTGTAGGTCAGACATGGGAATGACTGAACATATATAGATTGGACTAAACCAATAGCCAAATATGGGTTTTGAATGTGAGAGGAACGACACATATTTGAACAGTTCTACTTTGTTGGTTTCAACATAATAGATTTTTTCCCCATGCACATAGGACCCAATTTTATCACCAATAGACAAAATTACAATGTTTATTTTGCATTCCTCTCCTTCTTCGTAAACAAATCAATCCGTTTTCAGTGAATTTTTTAACACTCTCTTTTACTATTACATTTTCACTCAAAATCTTGTTAGGAAAGGCATCATCGGTCCAAAAATGCGGTTTTTAAGTTTAAAATAGTTGGTAACATGAGCCATTTTTTTTTGTTTATCTCTCTTTCTGCTATGTCACATTTCTTATTCTACAGTAAGAAAGTGGAGATCCAATCGCTCACCTCCAAAATGACAAGATGCCAAGTAGTATTCCATTGAAACTAACATGCTGGATAACCCAACATCCACGTGTGGTGCTGAGATAAACCTTAGAAATAGAAAAAAAAAAGGTTTAAAATAAATAAGATTTCCAATATATTATTTCTCAAAAAATCCCGTTACACACCATTGTGAAAATTTCATAATTTAAGGTGTGATGAATAGCATTTCCCACAAGCTAATAAAAACTTTCATATCTGACTTTACTCTACATCTAGAACAATCATCTTTATTACTTCTTGCTCGTATGATAAACAAATGTTCTTCTATGTTCATGTTGTCTACGATTCAATGTTCACCAGTGGTGGCTATTCGATGAACTTTATACAGGGTGTCCGAAAAGTCTGGAACCATAGGGACTTCATTGAATTTTACGCAATGTGTTGCACATATTGTCCTTGTAATTCGAAACAAGTTTGGATTACCAGAGGATAATTTTTCTCATGCTTTGGCAGCGCCGTAATCAATCATGATTCTCAAATTAAGAACAGCTGCAAATCACCTATGGTTGCAGAATTTTCAGACACTCTATATTCTAAAGAAGGTAATTTGCATTTTAATACGTACACCTGTTATCCGTATACCTGTTATGAATAGTTTTCGTTAGAAGCATGTAATATGGATAAATGTAAAACAAAAAAAGCTATATATTTACTCATCTCACAGAGACCTCTGGCCCCCAGCGGCACAGAGGTATGTCTATGGACTTATAACGCCAGAAATCGGGTTACGATACCCGTGGTGGGCAGAACACAGATAGCCCATCGTGTAGCTTTGTGTTTAATTCCAAACAAACAAACATGGAGACCTCGTTAAAATGATTTACAGAAATAGTAAACTTTCTGTAAACATTCAAGTTTTTTGGGGATGTTTGTTGTTAAGAACACAGCTACACGATGGGCTATGTGTTGTGCCCACAGCAGGTATCGATACCCGAATTTTAGCGTTATAAGTCTTCGGACATACCGCTGAGCCACCTGGTGGCTATCAACTAATAAATTATGCTCATATTCATATTATTATCATATTGTATAATCAGTAAAATTATTTCATATACGATTTTTACCAAGTAGTTTTCTTTAAGTGCTAAACATCAATATTCTAATTATTCACACATAAGTAATATGTCTGTCATTCCCCGATTTTTGGTTTTAATTTAATAAAATAATTTCATTATTCAAAGTTTAACCAAAATGCTTATATTTATTCAGGCCACGACATATTAAAATTAATTTACCAATGTTTGTTTTAGAGCAAAGCCACATTGGAATTTCTCTGTGTTCACTGCAGGGATTCGAACACCGAATTCTAGTATTGCACCTCCGTAAACTTACCACTGTTCTACCAACGAACAATTTACCAATCTGATATTCAAGGACAGTGACCTCTAGCAGATAAATCTTAAGTATCTGCAACACACTCATTCAGGAATTTTAAGCTAGGATTGAATCGAACAGGGACAATAAAAGAAACAAACTAAACACAAGTGAACAAGTAAACAATATTTTAATAAACAATGAATTACCGTGTTTATCAACAAACTGGCCGGTTTCTTGCTTTATGTTGTTACTTTATTTGGCTGCTGATGTTAACAGGAATATTAATGAGACAAAAGAGACCAAGATACAAATTTGTGATATTCTACTTTTACAGCAAAGAAAGCCTTAGTATGGTATCCCATAAGTCTTTAAGTTACCTATTTCAACTACATATCAATATAGATAATCCAAACCATACCAAGCCAGTATGTATAGGTTTCTGTATCACCTGTTTGAACAGTTTTCCTTCGCAGAAAGCCCATACATACACACGCACATGCTAGACTGAGAATTAAGTAGCAGTATGTAACCTTTACCTAAATAAAATTTTCGAAAACAATTATTTTAATATATCTCAATAAATATGAATTCCAAAAAGGTGTTTTTTAAGTTATTAGCTATTTCAGTTACGACAACCCTTTTTTATCTCAGAGTTATCATGACCTGATCATTTTTTATTTGTATTTGAATTTCGCACATAGCTTCTAAAGGGTTATGTGCTCTACCCGTCCCTAATCTAACAGTGGGAGACCACTCTTTCCATTTTTGAAAGGCTCCTTTATATACACTTACTTCTATATATGACATGAATAACCAATGGGAAGCTCAGAATGTCCCCTTAGTGGTTTTCTCGACCATTTTAACGGGCTTGACGCCAAATCTTTCTTTTGAACCAATATTTCTAGGAGTTGGGGTATGTCTTTAGTCTGTTCGAAATTTCGTATTTTTTAGACCAAAATTCATTTTAATTACTAAGCTTGATAAATTATAATGGAATTATATGGTAATTTAATGATTTTTAGCTATTTATATGTATATATAAAACCTAAAAAAATTATTTTCCTTCATATCCTCCACATGCAAAATTTTTAAAGGCTTAGCAACCTACTTCAAGCAGCAACCGAGTACAAAGGTCGTAACTGGAAGAGATAATTGTTTGCTTTACCTCTTTATTTACTGTTCTATGTTTTAGAAAAAATAACTTTAAGAACTTATTTCAAAACAGCAATAATCTATATACACATATAATGTATAATAATTGAAATGTGACTGTATTATACAAAATACTAGTCTACTAAAACACAGCCAAGACAAGTTACTTTGTACAGATCAAAGATCACCTTTATGTTATTTGATAAGGTAACATAAGTGCACGTGAGCCGCATTGTTGTAACTTCTGTATTGTTAGCCAGGCACGGGTGAAAGGTCAATATAATAAAAATAATACATATATATACATGTATAATTTTATGAGATTTAAGCTATTTCATCTAAACATTTATGTTTCATGTTACAAGTTGTGTTCATTCTAGAACGCAAAAGGCATAATTTACATATATTTCCTAATTTTTTATAGTGGCTACGAGATCGGTCAAATCTACCGAACCCATAAAGAGATTCATTACTGAAAATAACAGGTAAAACATAAAGTTTTTTCTTAAGAAACATGAGATAACTATTTGGAGATTATAAATATTTCGCATGTGAAATTTGAAACTTTTCTGATGCATAAAATTATTTTTAATCTTAAAATTAAAATCATTTTGCATCTTAGATAGGCAACATGCGAAAAGAAAAAAAAGGCATGAGAAAAACATTGCTTTACGAACCTTAAAACTTAATAAAAAAATTATATTTTGCGTGTAAAAGCAATGTAATGTTTAGTGATAATCTGCCAAATTTCTTCAACGTTCGCTTACTTATTTAAAAGTTATAGCATGAAAACTATAACAAGCACAAAACGGTTACGAGGTCTGTCCCAGGGACTGAGCCCGTGTTAAAAGAGTTAAACTGCTAAACGTACCACATCTCATTACGCTAAGTCAAAATTATTTATTGGCTTGAAAAGCTGTATTGTCATATATACATAAGTATCACATTCATGTACATGATTAAATCTACACAAAATGATCAAAATATATAATGGACAATATGCTTGTGCTACTACACATATTAACCTATTCCAACAATAGTGGGCTCTTCATATTTGCTATGCTCATATTACACATTACCTAAAGTTTGAATTACCCAAACTCCAACCATTAACTAAAAATAAATGTAATCATAGACAGACATACGCATAAATGGTGTCAGATATAAAAGACTGTTTGGTGTAGATATTATTAATTTACTTATTTCGTGGGTGAATATTTCATGATTGTATAGTTTTTGATAACAAGAGAGTTAAAAGCAATTATTTTAAAGGCGATAGTCATTTCAAGATTGGTTACGTAACTCGTTAAAAATTGTATGTTGTGTTTATAATTCATTGATGTCGAGGATACAGAGGTTTCTAGAAGGCCTAAGTGATAGACGTATAAATAGCAGCAAGCAGGCGAAAAAACAGAGCACAAGAGAGTGAAGTATAGTCACGAGAAGGAGAAGTTAATTGTTGTGGGAGTGAAAGGACTAACGGTTGATATGTTAGAGTGATATTAACAATTTCGTAAGAGATAAGGAGAATAAGTTGTTTCGTCAAAGGGCGTTCTAAAGTAATTGAACAAGCCTGAGTGGACTTTGACAAAAGGCAGACGATATTTGGAAATATGAAAAAGGAGCAGATGATTTTTTGTAGTATAGGATTGAACCGCGATAACTCAACGACAACGTAAGTGAACTATACACAGATAGTCTGACGATAGAAATAGAGAAAAATAGTTTAGTTTGTCAACTGAATTCTAACGCAATTGATCAGGCCTAAGTGGACTTTTGACAAGAAGAAGATAGCTGTATAGTGTTTAAGATACAACTATGATCGCTATAGTGTAAATAATTTTGTATATAAATTCAACTTGTTTCTAATATATTTATATTATTTAAACAAGTGGAGTGCGTGCTGTTCGTATATTGTCAAATTTATCGCCAACAAGTCATAGATACCTACCGTAGAAGAATTCTTAGCCCAATACACCCATAAACTTACTTTAATATATATACTACTTAAAAAGTAAGTTTTCTGAGAAATGGACACTTGTACTATAAACACCAATCCAGATTGTGTCATCAATCACAAAATACACACAGACACACAACTCAAAGATGTAGGTTTATAAGGATGACAGCAAAATGCTCTCATAATGTAGCAATCACCCCAAATTACTGTGTTTTTCTACTCGTACTGCCTGCCATTTAGGGGTCATGTAACACCTACTACATCAGATAAACAATAAAAATAATTAAGACAAAGATATAGTGAAATGATACAAATTGTGTCTGATTTATACAGTCTATGCTAATATTCCATGCTGTACTGCAACATGACTCTCTTACTGCATGTCAAGAAAAGCGATGTATGTCAACCAAACTTTCAGGTGCAATATTGCATAGTGAAGGTAAAACTCGCATACACGCACACAAGACTGCAAAAATTACCCAAGAAGTTTAAACTAACACACCAACAATTGCCAGAAAAGTAACCTGAATGAGTGGAATATCGAGGATTGCAAAGTACTTTCAGCATATTGGGTTGTCAGAATTTATAGTTATTATCTACGATCCAACCATCCACCGATTATCTTAGGATTTTATCTCGAGTGTTCTAATTGTGTGTCTAATAAGAATAATGCTGTCTGCTCCACAGAAATGCTTCTACACCTTATGTAGGTAAATTGGGCGATGATCGCTATACATTTGAACAGCATCTCCTTATCAAATATTGTAAGGATCACAACGTCCTGATAATTTAACTAAACAATTGTCCTAACTGTGAAATAATTAAGTAGTTATCATGAGATATACTGTAACTACATCCTATTGTAAATCACCACCTGTTATCTCGGAAAGTGAAGAACACTCTTTCACTATGTTTTCCAGAAAACATATTCCTGTGTACTTCTGCAATGGATGAAGGGCCACACATCAGATCCTGAAGGAGCTGAACTCACTGCTAATCATTAAGGGATCCACAGAGTAAGCAGTCAACTGTTGCTCATTTATACCATATGCCATCATGACATATAGTACGTGATCATTCCAATCTGTTTGGTTGGGGTTAAAAATCTAGCTAGCATATTCCTGACTCTGTACTGCCTTTTCAGCTAACCAACACAGTAAGGACAATATATGGTGCAGTAAAGTACACGTCTTCACCATACCCAAAACAATTCTTCAAACAACGGCTATTGCTTTAGTCTGTGTGTATTTCTCCAGATGCATCAAAGTGTCGTGTCAGTTGTCAAGTTATCATTACATCTGCAATGGACTGTACTAACATGTCAGATATTGTACAAGCTTGAACTGACTTGCTCACATAATTGGTAACAACCAGCACATTAACTTTTAGTTCTGGGCAGAGGACCACATATTCAGGGAAATGATCACTATCTATCTGAGTTTTCCTGTGAGCAGTGCCTTCAGTTCAATGTCTTCACCATTGCTCAAAGTCATTATGCGAATACTACCAGGAAATTGCTTTAACACATTTGCAATAGCGCATGACAACAGTCACCATCGAGGGTTGTTTACATTGTCTGTGGTTCGTAAGGGTGGAACAATATATCACAATTCCTCCGCACATGATTATACAAGTGCCAGATTTTGCATGCACCAGTACCGTACTTGTTAATGTGCAATAGGCATGTGCTACTTTGTTGTACGGCAACTCGCATTAAGTTAAGTCTTGGTCCTTCTGTTGCTTGTCCGAAAGTTCCATCCAAACATTGAATCGTCTCTCTTCGTATAGTTCATTGTCACTGCTGATGGCCCCCCAGGGTCACAGCGGAATGTCTGCGGACTCATAACGCTAGAATCCGGGTTTCTATACTCGTGGTGGGCAGATCACAGATAGCCCATTGTGTAGCTTTGTGCTTAATTCCAAACAAACAAAACAAACACTGCTGCTGTATTGGCTTTAACTGCTTCATAGTGGCCAGGATATGGAATGACAAAATAATATGTTTATATGCTGCTGAACTAGATGGTTTTATACAATGGATATGTACCCTTACATCATCATCATTAGTCATTTCAGTGATGCATGGTCCACATAAATGGTGAACTTCTTACTATACAAGTAGTGGTGGTGATATGTGACAAACAATACAAACAGCTATCAGTTCTTTTTATGTCACACAGAAGGACTCGGCATATGCCTCACTATTATTGATGATGATAAGCCAGTACTAGTATTTTGACCAAAATTCACTTCAAGGACTAGACTGTACCTTCTAAGTTTAATATCCACACAAAGCTTATGTTGGTTTGTTTGAAGTTTGCGCAAAACTCTTTGCTAGCCCTCCCTAGTTTGAAGTGATGGATTTTGGGAAAAGCAACTAGTCAACACCACCCAGTGCTAACTCTTGGGATTGAGCGTCACATTATAATGTCCCGAGGGCTGAAAGGGCAAGCATGTTTTGGTGATGGGATTCGAGCCTAAGACCCATAGACTGCGAGTCGAGTTTCTTTATCACAAGTCCATGTCAGGCCTCAAAAATAAATAGTTCAAAATAAAACTGTAAACAATTACAAAGAAAAAAAAATCGCTATTAACTGCCCCCCAGTGGCACAGCGGGTATGTCTGCAGGCTTACAACGCTAGAATACGGGTTTCGATACCAGTGGTTGGCAGAGCACAGATAGCCTATTGTGTTGCTTTGTGCTTAACTTCCAACAAACAAACAAACGCTCGTAACTATTTATTATTTTCATGAGATATTGCTAATCCAGAAGGGGTTTGACGTCCCATATGTGACGTCACGCTAGCTTTGACATCACATATGTTACATACGTAACATATGTTAGATATTTTAGAAAAATATAAGGAAGAATTACGTAGAGTACCATAATGGAACATTAACAGACGACCAACAATAAATAACATGTGGTATATCCATGCATGATTAGCAGCGCAGAAAATCAACTCCTGGTTCATTTTTTATGCATTAGCAACTTTGTACCTGTCAGTTAGCGCCCGGAATAGTAAATCTCTCATAAGAATAAAGCACTGGAAAGCATACACACACTGCATCGTGATTATTTTAACTGAAATAAAACAAAGCGAACAATGTCAATGTAGTTCAAATAACATGGCCTTATAGTCATTGTATAATAATGTTATTTTAAATCACTCAAAGTACCTAGCTCCATAGCCTATTCTGGGTATGTCTTCTGTAAAGTTCGAACATCATAACATCGAAATAAAAAAGCAGTAAATATAGGTTACGTATTTAAATAAAGTAAATAAATTCATAATAATGAATATCAAATAAAGGTGTGTAAGTAATAGTACAGTAATAGTACACGAACAAAAACAGCTATTGTATTTTCAAGGATAGCTGTCACATGAGAAATGGTCAGGGTATAGGGTATCTATTATACTAATATGCGCGCTTTACTATCTAAATGCGCATGCGCGCGCACTTCATTTCAACGGGTGTAAACAAAAGGGGGATGTAAATATACTTCAGTAACATTTTGTACAACAACACATTAAAAGCTTATCAAACTTTCAAAAAAGGCTGTAGAATAACATTATAAACTTATTTATTGATAATATTTAGTACGGTAAAGTTTAGCTCTAACTAACTTAAAGTAAAAAACGTGCACAAGTTACAGTTTTAATTTATTTCTTTATCGAATATAGGCCGCACTTAAAATAGGCTTAACTAATGTTAGGCCTAAAAATTTCGGTGTATGCAATTAGCATTATTTTGTACTACTTTAAAAATCCTGTTTTTAAAAGAAGGACTGTTGCAATAAAGATACTAATTTGACAGCAAACATTTTGTGGGGCTCTGCTAGTACCCCAATACAATGATGCTTCACAGTTATATCTCCATCTGGGACTGGCATGGCCTAGCGGCTGGGGCACTCGACTCACAATTTGAGATTCGCATATTTGAATTCCACCGCTGAACATGCTCGCTCTTTCAGCCGTGGGAGTGATATCATGTTATGGTCAATCCCATTTTTGTTGGTAAAGAGTAGCCCAAGAGTTGGCGGTGGGTGGTTTTGACTGGCTGCCTTCACTCTAGTATATCACTACTAAAGAAGGGACGGCTAGTGCCCATATCTAAACACATACCAACAATGCAAAATTACTCGTTAAAGCTAAGTTTCTTTGAAGATTTAGGACTGAGTAGAAATAGTAATGTGTTTTTTTTCTTTTTTTTTACAGCTCAGATATACTTTTTTTTTAGTTTCGAGAATTTATTTTTTAAGTTTTTTCTTGATTTGTTTCTTCCTTTAACCGTGAGCGTATAATGCAGTTTTGAAGAAAATTTAAATTCTTGCTGGAACAATGAACTGGGAGACGAACTGACATTGCCCATGTACATGGTCTTTTTATATCACTATATCCGGGTAAAAAAACTATAACCCCCCTCCCCCCAAAAAAACAATGTATACTGAAACGTCACAGACGATGTTACATTGACTTGTATGTTTGTTTGTTGTTAAGCACAAAAGCTATACAATTGGCAATCTGCGCTACGTCCACTACGGGTATGGAAACCCAATTTTTAGCGTTAGAAGTCTTCTGGCTTACTGCTGATCCAACTGGGGCCGTTACATAGAAATGACTATTTTTCCCAATTTCTATGTAACTCGGTTCAAACTGCCTGGCGAAGAGTGTCTGCCCGAAACGTCGTATAAAATAAACCAGAGTATCGTTTACATTTGGACGAATGTTAATTTATCCTTCGTTACTCCATTACTTACACCAGCTTCTGTAAATTTATTTATTACATCCCGCTGCCTGATATGTAAATCGCCCAGATGTTTTCTTTAGGTAGACACAGTGTTCAATTACTTCTTTATATTGTATTTACTTTTTTTTGTATTTACTTGTAACATTAATATTTTTACTAATCGTTGCACGATTGTATTACTCATTTATTTTATATTTATCTAAATAAATATTAGGTTCTGATGCACTATCTGTTCAGGTTCCGCTACCCGACTATAAAATACGACGGTATTTTATCTCAAACTTGAGCTAATCTAAAGTTACACTGCCATTGGTTACTAGACCGTGTCAAGGAAGATTCTTTGACCGAAAGCCGCCTGGAGAGTTCACCCGTTTTAACCAATCGCACTAGTATAAGTAGTGTGTTGTCTGTTAGTCAGTCAGGGCCCGACATGGCCAGGTGGTTAGGGCGTGACGCCAAGTAAAACGTGTACATGCAGTGAATAACGAGAAGAATTATGCACTCTGTAGGCTACAACACAGCATGATATATGAACTTCAAAAGTAAGAAATAAAAATATTTGTTACTCCTAATTTTGATTTTATTTACTCTTGAAACAGAACAGTTTCGGGGACCCTGCGGAAGTACATCTAATATAGTATATACATTAAAGTTTTGTACATATTGATGGCATGGAAACACTGATAGTATACATGAAACAAACAATTTTTTTTTGTAGTGTATGTTTATTTTCCATTCTTTGGTTAAGGCTTACCAGTACTGGTTAAATGTTTTTAATGTTCCAGGAGTAGCATCGTGTTTAGCATGCCCGGACTGTAAGTCATGGTTTCAATCATGTAGCCGTAAAAACGTGTTCTGCAATCTGGAACTGTGGGTACGCTATAAGAATGATAGACAAATCTTGGATAGAGAGATAAATAATAGTAACCAAGAGATTTCCCTCTGATCTTTCAGTTCAAAATTAGGGACGTGTCTTGGGCAGCTAACACTTTGTTTATCTTTGCTTGAAAATTCTAAAACAAATAAATGTTAAATACACATACTATATTTTATTTATGATTGTACATATATTTGTATTTACGAGGATTACCTTACATTTTTAGCTTCGTATATGGGCTTAGGACAAAGTTAAATCTCCTAAGCTGATAAAATATTAATGGAATTACAACTAATATGTATAATTCATTTTAGCTGTGATATATCTCGGAAGTTTGATTTGATCTGAAGTCACTGATGATTAAAATACGTTGCAATTCAAGTATCTGTACTTCACAGCGAGTATTTAGTAAGTTGTCTCAGTTAATGTAATTGTACTGGGTAGAGGTGTAATTCACAGGGAGTATTTAGTAAGTTGTCTCAGTTAATGTAATTGTACTGGGTAGAGAGTAATCAATGGTGTGTTGCATACCCCATATAACAGACAACATGTAATCAATGGTGTGTTGCATACCCCATATAACAGACAACATGTAATCAATGGTGTGTTGCATACCCCATATAATAGACAACATGTAATCAATGGTGTGTTGTATACCCCCATATAATAGACAACATGTAATCAATGGTGTTTGTATGCCCCATATAATAGACAACATGTAATAAATGATACTTATGTACACCATATAGTGATCGAAGCACTAAACAAAAACTTTTGGATAAACATTGACAATCAAAAATGGAGAACTGCCTCATTAATATCTCTTATCCGAGAGTCAAAATGCCACAAAGCCATAATTTTTTTTTTTTTTTACAATTAATACGCTGTATTTCGGCCAATTTATGTGAGATTTGGTAAAAAGGTAAATTTTTTTTCAATAGTATTTTATATTTTCTGTTATTTTCTCTACCCTAACTCTATACAAGATCGGTCCATTTGTGTAACCACCAAAATAAATCTAAATTACCGTTGCAATTTCAAAAACCTTATAGAAGAGTGGGCCAGTGATAGTGCAAGAAAATTTCATTTCACTTGAACTACAAAAATACATTAAATAGAACTGTAAAATATTAAATAGAACTGTAAGATATTAAATAGAACTGTAAAATATTAAATAGAACTATAAAATATTAAATAGAACTGTAAGATATTAAATAGAACTGTAAAATATTAAATAGAACTATAAAATATTAAATAGAACTGTAAGATATTAAATAGAACTGTAAAATATTAAATAGAACTGTAAGATATTAA
>NW_013672647.1:31981-35060 GCF_000517525.1 Limulus polyphemus
ACTATATAACAAATACTTTCCAATTGTTGTTATATAATTGTTACTATATAACAAATACTTTCCAATTGTTACTATATAACAAATACTTTCCAATTGTTGTTATATACCAAATACTTTCCAATTATATATAACAAATACTTTCCAATTGTTGCTATATAACAAATACTTTCCAATTGTTACTATATAAAACATAGTTCCATCTACAAAAATCTTCGGGCCCAGGACAAGTTTTTAATGGAGTGTCCACGGTAAATGTATTAGTTCTACCATCGTGAAGCACGTACCTTGAAGACACCACTTTTTTCTGTAAAAAAAAAGGGGGGGGGTTAAGAACATTTATTACTAAAGAAAGAAAAGAGTCCACAATTTCTTGCTAGAGATATATATGTATTCCTGAGTATATTTTATAAACCTTCTGTTCAAAGATGGCGTTATACATGTCCAAAATCAAAACCCTATGACATTTATTTTATATATATATATATACAGATTATGGCTATCATGGTAAAGTAAAGGTATATTGACCTATGAACTCTTAACACATGATTAAAGATGTAGGAAATTGGGTACAATACCTTTAATAAAGTAATTAGGTGAATCGTTGTTGTACAGTAAGCAAGTCATTACATACGTTAAACAAGAAAAAATCTATTTTAAAATTGCATAATTTATCAGTTCAACGTTAGCTAAACATCAAAATATGATCCTGTATTTCTAAGACGAACAAAAGCAACCAACCACACTTTGGGTCACCTCAAACGTGCTAAACCCCCTTTTTAACAAGTTTCGCGGAGGTTTGGCGAAAATACCTCCGTTTTTTCTTTTATTTTACGAATCGTTGTTTAATTCAATAAAACACCTTTTGTTTTCCGCGAAAACCATAACCCAGACGCGTACCCAAGGACACATGAAGGTCATATGACTCCTAGGAGCAGCCTGAATTCTCGGGCTCTAGACAATTTACCAGACTCCCCTCCACCTTTTAGGTGGTAAATGTGAAGGTCAATTTCAAGGTCAGATATGCTGATACCAAGGAAGTCACGGCTGTTGTTGTTAGTAGTCTATGTTAACATCTACGTCTAATCACTAGTAAGTTACTTTTTTATAGATTCTAGATTTTTTGTAGATTCTAACCATTGATTAGTTTATATCCTAAGTTTCCTATTGTGCTGCCATCTTGAGGAAAGTCCTGTAATGTATTTGGAAGCAGGAGCTTCAACTTGCCAGAAAATAATGTTTACTATCCTGTTTGAGATTTGGATTAACTTGCTATCTTGTTGTTTTCAAGAGTGGCTAAGTAGATGTAGAAGGCTTCATTTACCTTTCTTTTTCTTATACTTGATTCATATCCCATTGCTTTAGCATTGTTCTATTTTTATTGGTGAAATTATTTTATTAATGGGTGGGCTTTTGCAGACTGGTCGGTAATACAGGGTCTTGTGTGCTTTTTATGTTACGGAATTCTGACTTTTGTTGGTCCTGTTGTTTCTCCATTATATTGCAGTCCCATTAACAAGGGGAGTGTTGTAAATAGCTACTTGTTCTCCATTCTGTTAGGACTTTATGCTGTTTGTGTGCTATTTAAATGTTTTCTAGCTTATTCTTTATTGGCAGTTTTATCTAGTGCTAATTATATTTATTATTTAAGGAGAGTTGTTACAAAGTATTTTTCTTCATTTTTCTTAAGTCCTCTCTATTACAAATCTTGCTTATTCTGGAGATGGCCCGGCATGGCCAGGTGGTTAGGGAGCTCGACTTGCAATCAGAGGGTCGCGGGTTCGAATCCCAGTCCAACCAAACATGCTCGCCCTTTCAGCCGTGGGGGGCGTTATAATGTGATGGTCTATCCCACTATTCGTTGGTAAAAGAGTTGGCGGTGGGTGGTGATGACTAGCTGCCTTCCCTCTAGTCTTGCACTGTTAAATTAGGGACGGCTAGCGCAGATAGTCCTCGTGTAGCTTTGCGCGAAATTCAAAACAAACAAACCATCTGGAGACTAGCCAGGTAATGACGCTCGTCTTCCTGCTACTCGGGGAGTTGATTTATAGTCGAGATGTTTACCAACATTTCAAGTTTTCCTGTGGTGTATGAGTTATGTGGCCATACGATTAGGAGCAGGCACCTATTTCCTTCTGTTTCTATCTTGAATTCTAGCGTTGGACAATGTATGTTCATGAGTACTGTACTATGTACTATGTTATCACATTATGAATGTATGGTCAGTACATCCATAACATCCTTAGAGCGTGTGCTATTTTCTAAGTGTTTAGTGTAATTGTTACTGAGTACTGGTGATAGGGCTGAGCCCATTGATAGGTATTCTTGTTGTTTTGTAGGATTATTTTCCTGTTTGAAGTAAAATTTGAGCTTTATCATAATGAAAGTTGTGTTTTCTTTGAGACTCCAATAAATATTTTAAGGTGTTGATGAAATATTTGTATTGTGCCAAGAATTGACACGATATTGGTTGGTTGGATCATTGTGGGTTGCTAATATTATATCTACAAAATATCTAGCTAAAGAGTAGCATGATGAACCTATGCATTTAAGGTTTGCTTGATACAAGTCAATATTCAGAAGGTCTATCATTATGTACCATCATCTAACCCAACTGACCAGTTAAACTTTTTTTCATTAATTTAATTCTTTGTAATATGATAATTATAGAACCGGTATAAGAATACCAATATTCAATCGTATATTCTTAATTTCCTTTCCAGTACACTTATTGTTGTTGTTTTTTTCACTTACAGTAATGCTTGTTAGACAGTTTCATTTATTCGTAATATTATGATGAGTTAACATTTTTCCTAGACAGCTAATTCGTATATAGAGGGCGCTATGATGAGAACAAAATGCATTTTTTTTATGCTTATGTACATTTGAGGTGTCCCTATAGTGCAGTGGATAGCGCGTTGGATTTCTAATCCAAAGATACCGGGTTCGTTCCCCGGCAGGGATGTCACCACCTGGTCTCAAGTCCAGGATGAGAAAGGAAGAGGGTTGGGCGCGGGGCTAGCAACTCCGCCCCATAAAAAAAAAAAAAAAAAAAAAAAAAAAAAAAAAAAAAAAAAAAAAA
>NW_013672647.1:35183-37670 GCF_000517525.1 Limulus polyphemus
CTAACGTACCGTACGGAGTAGTAGAAAGGAAAGGAAGGGTTAGGGTCGGGCGGGCGGTGACACTACCCCCACTAAAAAAAAAAAAAAAAAAAAAAAAAAAAAAAATTACTGCAACAACAACAACTTCCGTAGGCGAGGTGTTATTGGGGCACTATGCTCCAGTGGGGGTCTACAGGGATTATTACATTATATATGTGCATTTGAGATAAGTAAAACTAAAGGTTTGATAAAAAGGTTTCTTGTTACGAGTATGTAACACTGTTAGAACATTCTTGTCCTAGTATAAACAAAAATTCGTTAGTTGCAAACTTTCACGTGTCTTTATTTGATCTTGATAAATTCCTTTAAACTAACAACCAAAAAGAGAACTTCTCTGATTAAATATTTGTGAGTATCAGGTTTAAGTGCAGATACGTTTCTTTGATCATCCTATTAATGATTTTAGTTACAGGTAGATGAAATCTGAATCTTATAAAGTTTGTAAACATTATGAGCCACCTGATATAACAAGAAAATGTCTTCACATGGCAACCTATAACGAAAAATAAACGTGTATTACACGTAGGCTACGTGATGTAATCACTGTTTATGACGTTCTACATTGTAACAGCTAAAACTATCAGTAGAAGATGTCCATCCATCAAGAAGACTGGAGTGCTTTGCTTTAGGTATTCATGCAAAGCTATGCAAGGACACGCTTGACATGACACACACCCAGAGAGACTTCTAGTGAGACCTGTGAAGAAAGTTTGTTTTAAAATAGTTATTCTCAGGGATTCCTGCCCCAGTAAACCTGCCAGCCTCAAACCAAGATGTTTCGACAACTTAAGAAAAGGCCCAAGCGACCCAAAACAAAGGCTCAATAAATGACATCTCCACTACTATCCCCCAAAAGCTGACATCATTAGGACGTGCACTAAACCCTATGTCTGTGTCCATTAGGGGTTCCTGTCCTGTCATCAAGTAGCATAACCTTGTCGACTTAAATAAGAAACGAAAAGCACCTAGTTAGAGAGCCACTTGAAAACCAACCACCATCATCACTGACTTTGCCGAAGAACTCAGCCCAGTTTGCTGTTTTATCATTATTGCATATTACCTGACAAAGTATTAATGAATACCTTCCTATGGATTTGTTTCGAATACTTAGCATTTTTCCTGTATTCATTTTTTTATTCATATTCATAAAAGTATGAAATATTCATATTTGTATTCGTTAACCGTTTTCCAGTATTCATGTGGACTGGGTCTCCTTGCCTGAAAAAGCATCTTCATCTTCATCTATAGACATCACTGATGACAAGATCCAGGTCGATCTGTTACGTTATAGGTTCATTGTCTCTAAGGCTGCAAGAATAAAGTCCTACAAGACAGACAAACTCACCTCCTCAACTTTCTTCTCCAGGACCCACTCCAGGCTACCTCCCTCATTATGTATGGAATAGTACTCTGGTGTTACCAATGCAATATGGAAGAGACTGATACCACAAAAACCCATTTTCTGAGGAGTTTAGAGGTTATGCCATATTACCGCCTAAGGCAAGTACATCTGAGGTTCTGGAAACACTCGGTAGCAGAGTGAGCCAAACAACGGAAGGAGATCTGTCGTATCAACCCTTGGGGAACAAATGTTTCACGGCCACAGCCCGAACTCAACCATAACCTAGCTACCCACACCAACAAGAAAAAACCCCAACGCAAAAGCTACGCAGATACTACTTGTCAGACTCAATAAATCCCAGCGATTTACGTCCATGAAGTAAACGACATGATGAAGTTCCCTTGTTCGCCAACGACTCCCACACCCCCTCACCATTATAAAGTCTCTTAAAAAAGGTTTGTGCTATAGCTTAATGCTATCTAGATCTGAAGATATTCAGACCAAACAACGACGATGTATCGAGGGTAACTGTTACAATAAATTAGTATATCTTTACGTGTTAATACCCTGGTATCTTTAAGCTACAAAAACAATAAACTAATAAATATCTGTCAGCAAACTAACGTAGATATTCTAACTAAACCCTCCAAAAATTTTCATCTTTGGATTTACAACGCTAGAAGCTAGAAAACGAGTTTCGATACCCATTGCACAGATATTCATTGTGTAGCTTTGTGCTTAACTTCATTCAAACAATCTCTACAGGAAAAATTTGAAACCTGCCTCAGTTCTACGTCACATGAATATATTTCATGCAACTTGCATGTTCCAAACATTCTATTTATCACCATCTTAGCGCTTTATATTTTCCATAAAACTAACCCTGATACCGCTTTCATTGAATGGGTCCTAAACCTAAGTCCTCTCGTAATTACTCTAGACGATCTTAACCCTAAACATCAGAATTTCAACAAGAAATGGAAATAACAAAACTGGAAACCTTTTCTAGACAGGAATAACCTCAAAATCATTAAGGATAACACCACCAATCTAACACATCTTGTGACCTGTTAACGTGTGATGAGGGGGGTTATACTTGTAATCCC
>NW_013672647.1:38472-41110 GCF_000517525.1 Limulus polyphemus
CTTTCTATTGAAATATGAAGAAAAACAATTTTTTTCAAAATTTTGAAAAAATCGTGGGCTTTTTGATGAAAATATCAATTTTTTGGAAAAATGGAAAAAGTGTTTTTTTGTCGCAAAATTAATAGAAAAATATGGGATAGTGCTTATTTCGTAGGACAACTCAAAATTGACACGTTATACTACTAACGAAAAATATTATGTCCCGTTAAAAGTTACAAATAAATTGAGCTTTCTGTAACACAGAGTAAAAACGATCCAAAAGGTTGAGTTTATAGTATAAGAAGACGTTTGAATATAATATATCTGAAAAGAAATGTGGTTATGGTCGTCCCGATATTTTCATGAACGCGGATCGAATCCCGTCTATCTGTTGTTAAAGAGTAGCCCAAGAGATGGCGGTAGGCGATGTTGACTAGCTACCTTCACTATTCTATCACTTCAAAGCTAGAGATGGCTAGCGCAGATAACCCTCGAGTAGCTTTGGCCGAAATTCGACAAACAAATAAAAACGTAGGTAGTAGAAGCTTTACAGTCGTGAACGCGGTGACAAAAACGTTGGGGATGATGAAAAATTTTTGTTTTGTAAACTTTCACCTAAATGTAACTGTGAAGATGTTATTGAAATAATACGAAGAAATTGCTCGCAATCGGCATGTCTGCGGACTTACAGCACTAGAAACCGGGTTTCGATACCACTGGTGGGCAGAGCACAGATAGCCCATTGTGTAGCTTTGAGCTTAATTTCAAACATTCAGAACGCAGCCTGCTAAAACGGAGAAACTGCGAATCACTTTGTTTATTAAACTGAAGCGTTTTTCGCGGGTTTTATTCGTAATCATGCCACAGTCACTGTATTTTAACTTCTCAGAAGAGCTTTTGACTTCGTTTTCCGTAACGTACTTAACCTTGAGTTAAAAAATTACAACTGTTATTATGGCTGTCATGTTTCCTAACAAATCACGTATTAACAGCACTCTATCAAGTGCTTTCTCATTTACTACTGTTGTCCCTCAACGGACTATGTAGTCCCATTGTTCTACACAAGTTATGTTAATAACATTCCATGCTTCTCCTAACCTGCCGCTAACTCTGGTACCTAAATATAGCGATGACATAATGGCGTGGAATGTACTCCACGAGCTCCCAGTTGCAGCCAATAGGGTCCAGACTTCTCTCAACTTACAGTACAGTGAAACAATTTGTCAGTCTTCAAAAATACAAACAAAAAAAAAAACATTAATTTTCAATAAATTTTAAACAAGACATTCCCTATATTAATCAAGTGAAACTAACGCCAGAGGTCGCACCCATCAGCTGATGCCAATGAGGGGCTTGGGGCGGTCAGAAGCATTTTTTATACACAGAATTTTCGATGAAATCTTCGCCAGGGGCTGAATTATTATTTTTTAACATTTAGTAAGTATTTTCATTTCTGATATTGTAATTGGTCTGTTAATATTGTTGTGAGGGGGATCACATATTTCGTCGAAGGTTATCGGGGGGGGGGAGTCTGGGACATAGGTGATTGGAGGTTAACGTGAGTGTTAACTAAGAATTACTGTTATCAAATGTGTCTAGATTAGGGGCATTAAATATATCTTTGAAATAGTCATCAAGTAGATTAGCTTTTTTACTATAGGAAGCGGCAAAAGGTTATTGTGGGAAGTATTATTGTTTTCGTTGTTTTCCCCTGCAGATAACTTTAAATTTACACCAGAAAAGTGAAAAGTCAGGTCTTGTTTGTCAAAGGAGAGGCAGAGTTTTTTCCAGCTTTGTCACTATTGCTCTTTCATGACCTTTTAGATTTAATTTTTAGGAATTATTTATTTGTATTTAAATTGATGGGTTGCGTGTGTCTACAAACAGATGGCGCAGCGGCACCTTTCGCGGATTTCTGATATTAGTTTCCAGAAGCTAATGGTTTTAGATGTTATTGTGTTTGCACGTAATATTTCAGTGGAGTAGCTGTCTAATTGTTGCGGTGAGAAAACTAAAGACCAAATGAGAAGTAGAAGGTTATCAAATCTATTGTGAAGTAGCTTCCAATTTAGTCTAGAGATTCAGGGATTTACTACGATTACTGTTTAAATATAACTGAAAAGAAATGTGGTTATGGTCGACCCGATATTTTCATGAACGCGGAAGTTTGGGGTTAGAAGAGAAAAGGAAGGGATTACAAGTATAGATCTAACACATCTTGTGACATGTTAACGTGTGATGAGGGGGTGGTGGTTTGAGGTTAGAAGAGAAAAGGAAGGAATTACAAGTATAGATCTAACACATCTTGTGACCTGTTAACGTGTGATGAGGGGGTGGTGGTTTGAGGTTAGAAGAGAAAAGGAAGGAATTACAAGTATAGATCTAACACATCTTGTGACATGTTAGCGTGTGATGAGGGGTGGTGGTTTGAGGTTAGAAGAGAAAAGGAAGGATTACAAGGTACAGATCTAACACATCTTGTGACATGTTAACGTGTGATGAGGGGGTGGTGGTTTGAGGTTAGAAGAGAAAAGGAAGGAATTAGAAGTATAGATCTAACACATCTTGTGGCATGTTAACGTGTGATGAGGGGGTGGTGGTTTGAAGTTAGAAGAGAAAAGGAAGGAATTAGAAGTATAGATCTAACACATCTTGTGGC
>NW_013672647.1:42001-44339 GCF_000517525.1 Limulus polyphemus
GACTTTCGATGTCGATTTACTATACTTTGTATGATCTCTTAGTTCATCTTCACCTTGCTTTCTTCTCACGTCCAAACATGTTTTTTTTTCGTATTATTTTGTTATATCTTTGTTTTCCGCACTGTATCACCAGCGCAGCAAATGGAAATCGTTTCATTTCCGAATATTCCGGGCTTTTGTTATATCCCAAATTCCTGCCACAATAGTAAGTGAGTGAGATTTGCCTGTCACAAATATATAACGCACCCACTGCCCCCAACGTGCGTTGTGCGTTTTTGCAGCAACGGGTCACGAACCACGAATCTTCCGATTCACTGACTGATCACGCTAACCACTAGGCTACGCACGGCACGCTGATACTGAAGACAGCAAAATGAAAACTAGCTTGATTCTCGTTGAACTTTGCATATTAAAGCTGCATGTCATTAGCACTTTTGAAGCTTGACATATTAAAGCTGTATGTCATTAGCACTTTTGAAGCTTGACATATTAAAGCTGCATGTCATTAGCACTTTTGGAGCTTGACATATTAAAGCCGTATGTCATTTGCACTTTTGGAGCTTGACATATTAAAGCTGTATGTCATTAGCACTTTTGAAGCTTAACATATTAAAGCTGCATGTCATTAGCACTTTTGAAGCTTGACATATTAAAGCTGCATGTCATTAGCACTTTTGAAGCTTGACATATTAAAGCCGTATGTCATTAGCACTTTTGGAGCTTGACATATTAAAGCTGTATGTTATTAGCACTTTTGGAGTTTGTGTTATAGTGAAAAAAACTACAGTAAACGGAACAAACTCAGAAGTCTGATGTCAGAGAAACTAATTTCGACACATTCGTGCGTCCTCTTCAATCTCTCGTTATCTTCTCTTCAATCTCTGACGTGATATTGAAGAGGACGCACGAATGTGTCGAAACTAGTTTCTCTGACATCAGACTTCTGAGTTTGTTCCGTTCACTGTAGTTTTATTTTTCATTAACTGCTACATACGATATTGTGTTATCTTCTTATTACTTTGTATTACAGAACCCGTAACAATCTTACCAGGATTAATTAATGCAAATATTTACGATAAACTGAGACACTTAAATTCTGGAAATGCATTTAGATGCGGGAATTGTTAATAAATAACACAAAAGGCTAACTTGCTTCGTGTTCATACCGGTATACTAGAAAACGTTCAGTTCGTTTTTAGTCGAGAGAGAGAGAGAGAGATGTTTTTGATACATTATTATACCAAGTTTGTGCTTTGGTTTTGACTGGGAAGATTTTTAATTATATTTTATCGACGTTTCTATATATTCTAAATAAATAATATTATGAAATGCTTTGTTTGGTGCAATACGTGACTCGAACTGTGAATTCGAGGGTTTATGGCTCACGTCCCGTTGCACGCGCCCCCCAGTGGCAGATCGATACGTCTGCGGACTTAAAACACTAGAAACTGGATCTCGATACCTATTGTAGGCAGAGCACAGATAGCCCGTTGTGTAGCTCTGTGCTTAATTACAAACAAACAAACAAATCCGTTGCACAAACACTCGTTCCTCAACTGCACTTAGGTTCTGTGGGTCATTAAGAGTGTCAGTCAGTTACAACTATTCGGTCAGCCAAGAGAAGCCAAAGAAATTGTGATATGTGCTGCTTTTCTTCTAACCTGTAAAGTGTAAGTGCAAAATTAGGGATGGCTAATTGCAGATAGCCCTTTGTGTAGCTTTGGACGAAAAGCCTGAAACAAACATAGTGAAATGTATAGACTCGCCTCAAGTAATGGCGGTGATAGACATTTTAACGATAAAAGTTTTAAAAATGGTGAAATATAGTTTTCTGTCTATATTTTTTATATGGCACGATGTGCCTTAAATATGGTTATATTTTAACAAAACATATGTTCCATGTACTAATATAATCTTATTTCTGACCAATAAGATTAATGATTATATATATACACAGGTGTATGTGTGTATTTTGGGATTATTCCAGAAAAGACAACACACACAATTTTATGTTTTGTACTTGAAAGCCAATATTAGTCCAAACTAGTGAGGTTTAACACCCATGTACTAATATAATCTTATTTCTGACCAATAAGATTAATGATTATATATATACACAGGTGTATGTGTGTATTTTGGGATTATTCCAGAAAAGACAACACACACAATTTTATGTTTTGTACTTGAAAGCCAATATTAGTCTAAACTAGTGAGGCTTAACATCAATAGAATATATTCACATTTATATTGTCAAACACACATATATATTATTCAGCTAAAGGATAAAAACAAAGTTTTCTTAATTAGCAAAATTTCACGATATTTCTATACGATATTT
>NW_013672648.1:0-4300 GCF_000517525.1 Limulus polyphemus
GTAGGGGATGTAATTCAAATTATTTTTGAATGTAGGGGATGGTAATTCAAATTATTTTTGAATGTAGGGGATATTTATTCAAATTATTTTTGAATGTAGGGGATGGTAATTCAAATTATTTTTGAATGTAGGGGGATGTAATTCAAATTATTTTTGAATCTAAAGAAGATTTCATTACTGAGCAGTCATTTCCCATCTATTTAACAAAAGTTTCATTTTGTTTTTTAGTAAGATGTTTGCATAACAACTGTATTAGAATGTGTAAAAAAGAAACGCACATCTAGGCCTAATAACAGCACATACAAAACACACACACACACATCTAGGCCTAATAAGAGCACATACAAAAACACACACACACATCTAGGCCTAATAAGAGCACATACAAAAACACACACACACACAATCTAGGCCTAATAAGAGCACATACAGTGTTGGAATAAAAACAAGTTATTTTAGAATATGTCTCGTGACGCGCACGTTCCATGTTCGAGGGGTTGGCTTCCGGTTGATCTGTGGCCGCAAATGTTTACAGGATTCACAAAAATATGCAATCTAATGAAATTCTTCCAATATGTCCATACATCAGGATAACTCATAAAATACACAGCATAAAGGAAACTGATCAAAATTTCAACAGACAATAAATCGTATTTTACCTTACCTTATTATTTAGGCTGTTAATCTAGGCTTAGCTTGGTCTATCAAAGCATATTCTTGCCAGCCCGGGCTTCCATATAAGACATAGCCTTCATGAATATTTATATAATTACGTAAATTCATTAGCTACACGCCAGAGCATGCGCAATGACGACCAAAATGTTAGACAGTCGACATCCTCGAAAGCGATAATAACCTCACAGTTTGGCCCGGACTAGGTAAATTAACAAACGTCTGTACACCATGAATGAAATAAAGTGACAATAGCTGGTTTTCTGGATACGCTCTAACTTTTATGTTGCTATATGGCGTATTGCAACTGATATTGTTGCACCAGCTATATGGCGTATTCTAACTGATATTGTTGCACCAGTTGCAATACGCCATATAGCTATCCACCAGGTTTTCTGTTCATATTAAAAAATATTATCCACCAGGTTTTTTATTCATATTAAAAAATATCATTCACCAGGTTTTCTGTTCATATTACACTGTTAAATTAGGGACGGCTAGCGCAGATAGCTCTCGTGTCGCTTAGCCCTTCACTCTAGTCTTTCACTGCTAAATTAGGGACGGCTAGCGCAGATAGCCCTCGTGTCGCTTAGCCCTTCACTCTAGTCTTTCACTACTAAATTAGGGACGGCTAGCGCAGATAGCCCTCGTGTCGCTTAGCGCGAAATTCATAACAAACAAACAAACTGTAAACTGCTGGTTCCTCACACAGATAGAACAAGTGGAATTTTTTATTTTTTTTTCAGAGTTGAAAATTTTGCTGTTCGTGATAGTTTTCTATTTAAAGACTGGTGATTTAATTTTTATCTTTGTGTGTGAAATGTGATATTGTTAGACTGTTTGCGATATGTAATGTCGGTTTTCATCAGAAGAATGAGGGCATTACAACAACACGTGCGCCTAGAAATTAATGAACGCAAGAAAAATGCTCCGTTCAAGTTTCCCGTGTGACGTTGTGCGTATTTGGATCTATTTCTGTAATCACAAACACAACCACGTGAAAATAGCAAAGTCGGTACCTGGCATGAACTCCTATTTCTAGCTCAGTTTCTGTTACGTTGTTTGCGTCCTCACGTTCGCAGCGATAACAAAAAAAAAAGTTTATCTTCGGTATAAATAGTTTCTGAAGAGAAAGCGTCCCCTCATCAACTTCTTACTGCTAGTTTTCTCATCGCTAAAAGTGTTATTCGTCAATAAATTCGTATCCCTCCTATAGTCGTTAATTTCTTAAAGTTAACATAGTTTTCTGCTTATACACAGGGCATTCGAAAAATATTTTAACGTGTAAGTGTGGTTAACATAATGTTGACTGGGTTCAAAACTCTACTGCCCGTCGTCTGAACGTGATAATTTTGGCATTGCAAGTTTACATAAGTGAAGCCTCTACCCCCCCCCAGTGGCACAGCGGTATGTCTGCGGACTTACAACGCTAGAAACCGGATTTCGATACCCTTGGTGGGCAGAGCACAGATAGCCTATACTGTAGCTTTGTGCTTAACTTCAAACAAACAAACAAAGCAACAGTACTTCTTTAAATATAGGATTTCTAGAATAATACAAAATAATTCCAATCACAGACAACGAAATCTACAAGTCCACTTATTTTAGGCCTAACATTAGTTAAGCCTATATTTGTTTGTAGTTAAGCACAAAGTTACCCAATGGGTTGTCTGTGCTCGGCCCACCACGGGTATCGAAACCATTAATGAAAATGACCAAGGATGCGAGATAAGTTTTAAATATACCCCCCTTCCTCCAATTATACTAAGTTTTCAGTCAAATAAATGAATCATTTTGCATTATTAATATTTACCCTAATTCCGACTCGTAAATTAATTAAATGAAATTGATAATAATTACAATTAATTTACTTAATCTAGTTCACAACATAACATTCGTTGTTTGTGAAAGAGATTACATAAGTAGCGCCTAGACCACTATTATGCATGTCTATCCAAGCCAGCCTGACGAGCTCTAGTATTGGTCGAAAGGCCTCGTCGGCACCTGACGCGGCAAAGATAGTATGGTGACTTATTATTGCACATCTTCACTCATACTTTCTTAGAATTACTCTGTCTGTGATAGAACTCTGTATTGCGGATCTGGCGAGCCGGGTTCGAATCCGTGCGGTACCACAAAATATGTCCTATACTTTAAGCTGTGGCTGCGCTATAAGAGTGACAGTCGATCCTTTAAGGTGGATGGTGGTGGTAAGTAGCCATAATAGTTTTGTCTTAAGTGCAGAACACTTATTCTCTATTGTAGAAGTACAAAAACAAAATCACCTGGTATCAAAGGTAAGGGTTTCCTAAACGTTCTGTTGTTATGGCATCTTCCCCCATATTGTACAGGCTACACCATCCCCTGTAACACATTCACAACATAATATACTTAACAGACAGTGACATTTAGATTGTAAAACTGGAAAATTATTAATATTTTGCTAGCAGAGACCCGTTAAACATTTGCGGCCAAATTAGTATCTTTATTGTAACAGTAATTCTTTAAATACAGGATTTCTAGAATAATAGAAAAAAATTCTAACCGCAGACACTGAAATCTATAAGTCCACTTGTCTTAGGCCTAACATTAGTTAAGCCTTAATTAACTACGGCCTGTATTCGATAAAGAGATAAATTAACACCGTAACTTGTGTACGTTTTTTGCTTTAGTTTAGTTAGGGTTAAACTTTACCGTAGTTTATACTATCAATAAATAAGCTGATAATATTTTAATATGTTGTTGAACAAAATGTCTACTAAAGTATATTTACATCAGCCTTTTGTTTACATTCGTTGTATTGAAGTGAATGCGCATTTAGATATTGATATGCACGCTCATTTTCAGGACAAACAGAAACTGAGTGTTATTATAATAGATCACTTATCAACTCAAATTACTCAATATTAATTTATTAATAATCTAAGTTTTGGCGGCCAATCTACTAACGTCTCTCGGCCCGGCATGGACAGGTAGTTAGGGGGCGCTCGACTCGCAATCTGCGGGTCACGGGTTCGAATTCCCGTCCCATGAAACATGCTCGCCCTTTCAGCCGTGTGGGCGTTATAATGTGACGGTCAATCCAAGTATTCGTTAGTATAATAGTAGCCCAAGAGTTGGCGGTGGGTTAGGTTTTATATAAGGTTGTGTTATTCACATTTAGGTTTTACGTTGTATTACCGATATTTATGTTTTACATAACGTTGTATTATTGACACTTAAGTTTTACATAACGTTGTATTATTGACACGTAGGTTTTACATAACGTTGTATTATTGACACTTAGGTTTTACATAACGTTGTATTATTGATATTTAATTCTTATATAGCCTTGGCTATTATTTCTCAGCCCTCTGGGAGAGTATTTGGGAGTTGTGTCTTTAACTGTATGAAATAAACGTGCGTGTATATGTGGTTTCATTGGTGCAACAATATGGATATTTTTTAATATGAACAGCTTACTTAATAGATTTTTTGTGTTATAACTAAGTTAATGTTAGGAGTCGGTTAAAATTACCCGATGGACCGGATAAGGCCTGCAAACTGCCGGTTGGAGAACACTTATGTATAATATGTTTCTTGACAGTTTATATATATATATATATATATATATATATATATATATATA
>NW_013672648.1:5254-11236 GCF_000517525.1 Limulus polyphemus
AATTACCATCCCCTACATTCAAAAATAATTTGAATTACCATCCCCTACATTCAAAAATAATTTGAATTACCATCCCCTACATTCAAAAATAATTTGAATTACCATCCCCTACATGCAAAAATAATTTGAATAAATATCCCCTACATTCAAAAATAATTTGAATTACATCCCCCTACATTAAAAAATAATTTGAATTACCATCCCCATTTGGCATGGATACCAATAAACTGTTACATTTCTCTCAGTGCTGCTCAAATATTAACAGTTTTATCTAGAGCAGCGTTTCCCAAAATGTTGTGCGCCCGAACACAAATCATCTGTTGGGGACACGAGCGATTAGGAGAGTGTCAATAGTACAATAATGTAAAATTGAACGTTTTGATATATTTTTTATTAATGAAAATAATAAGTAATTAATACAACACATATAACATTTTAATGTGTAACCGTGTATTACATCACGTCACTTAGTTTTTAAAAAGTAGGGGCGCGCAAGTAACTGTATTTATTAAAGGTGGGCATGGGTGACAAAAATTTGGGAAACGCCGATCCCAGTAAAGAATTGGGAGTAACAGTAGGCTATGTTTGCTTCTTCTTTTTTTTTTTAGGTTTTAAACGTCATTTATTAGTTTTGTTTCCGGAGGTGTTGGTACACTTGAGGTTTTGTTTTCCTTTTCTGAAAATGCTTGATTTTTTGTTTGTTTTTGTCAACTGAATTTTTTTATTGGAAATATAGTCTACGATTCTGTACTGGTTAGTTGACCTTGCGTTTTGTCGTGACCTGTGCAAGCAGCGTTAAGCCTTCAGGAGAAAGGGAGTGTTTCGGTAGCGAAGGGTTGGGTTTAAATAATCACACCAGGGAAGGCAACAACCCGCTGAACTAGCAAATTGGTCCCATCGGCCGAACAAGCGGTTCGTTCGTGTGGCATGGAAATTGGTTAACAGTTGGGGAAGATTACGTGCACCGGTTTTCAGTGTCGGCCGACATGTCTGAGAGGGACGTGGACTGCGGAGTGCGTTATTTATTACCAGCCATTTAGGCCCTGGAAATAACACCCTCATTATACGATAAAGCGGCGACTAGGGTTTTCCCGGCCTGCTGATTCTCTTGTATCCTTTGATAGCTGGTACCGTAATATCTCTCGCTTTTCAAAACGAGTCTGGGCCCGCAATAACATAGGGTGATTCTAGGGTCAGCGTAAAATTCTCAAGACCGTAGCTCACAGACAGGCAATCGGATTCTTCGCTCCAACGATTATGGAACTCGGGTTTGTTTATGCATAAAAATACGTGCATGCGGTTTTTATTTTGGAAGTGGCCCAGCCGGCGGACTTGTTCTTTCCCATGGTTTCGGGCAGCACGGTTCGGCCACTTGTTTAGTTGGACTGATTTATGTTTTCCGGAGAAAAGGGCCTTTATCTCGTGTAATGATATATGTTCAAACGGAAATTTGCCGATTTTTCACTGTTTGGTTGATAATGGGACGGCTGGTGTCGTACAGTCTCGAGTTTCGCAAATAACGTATAGTTAAAAAAGTTTGGAATCAACGTGCGTGAAATATATATGTAACCGTCCATACCCCCCAAAAAACAACAACAACTAACTAATAAGATTGATATTATTACTAGGGTATGTATTATTGCTGATGTCGTGACACTGTAAATACTGTGGATGTGGTATTTATTTAAGCACCTTACGGAGTATCTGGAAAGATGTGTTCAAAAATAGTGTGAAAAGCTCTCATTAGTAATCGTGTTTTATTTAATAGAAACAGATGAAAATAGGCCGTGACAATGCAGTAAACATTACCGAATAAAAGAGAGTTGTTTAAACATTTGTTTAACAACAAGTAAAAGCTTGGAATGGTCTATTCTTTCATTGGGTGGTGTGTCTATGGGCCAGACTAGATTCGGAGAATTCCACTCCTCATCAGTGACCCTGGACAATACCACCAATGAAAGATCAGACCAAACCAAGCCTTTATAGTAGTGAGGTATCGAAATGGTGTATTTAAGTGTTTTACACTCACAAAAAAAAGAAACCTATCATTCTATAGGCATTTAAAGAACTTGTAGCATTCCGCCACAGTTTAATTCTTCGTATTGTTGGCTGACACTGGGCAGCTGTAGTACATAATTGAATAACAGTTAATTGTCCAGAGGTTACCAGTTTTTGTGAGAAAACTTAAACGTTATTATTGCTTGAATTATTGGGATTCAAAAGTACTATACGATGCTTTATTACTGTGGGAGCTGTAAATAAAACACGGTACTTTTTGTTCTTGTACTTCTGATGCCTCGTGCATAGGACGCATGCTCACTGAGGTAAATATATGGGGGGAAGACCTGAATAAATGAAAATTGTCTTTAAGACTAGCGGACCACGTTTCTTTGTTTCCATCCCCTTAAAAATTCAAAACTTCAGATTTATTATTCTCCTTCCCACCCCCATTTGCTACCCTGCGGTCCCCGAGACAGCCCCCAATTACAATTATCACTCGTCTGATTTTTAGAAAATTTGAAATTACCACCCCCTTTTGTTTGTTCTAACCCACGCTACCCCCTATTCACTGTGTAAATAAAGCAGACTTAGGCTTACTTTAGCAAGGTTCCGAGGGATTGACACAGCGTATCATCAGTATTAAGTTTTGTATATAGTTAAGTAACTTTAACACATCATGTAATCAGTGTTACGTTTTGTGTACAGTTGAGTAAGTTTAACACAGCCTGTTATCTTACGGTTCAGCTTTATCGTCAATGTTATTGTTTGTGTATAGTTGAGTAAGTTTAACACAGCCTGTTATCTTACGGTTCAGCTTTATCGTCATTGTTACTTTCTGTGTACAATTAAGTAAGTTTAACACAGCCTGTTATCTTACGGTTCAGCTTTATCGTCATTGTTACTTTCTGTGTACAGTTGAGTAAGTTTAACACAGCCTGTTATTTTACGGTTCAACTTTATCGTCATTGTTACTTTCTGTGTACAATTAAGTAAGTTTAACACAGCCTGTTATCTTACGGTTCAGCTTTATCGTCATTGTTACTTTCTGTGTACAGTTGAGTAAGTTTAACACAACCTGTTATCTTACGGTTCAACTTTATCGTCATTGTTACTGTTTGTGTGAGTTTAAGAATTACCTCATGATCACGTTCAGTTTTGACTGTTTCTAATAACAAGTCTTGCATCATTCTTATATAAAGTAGTTTGAAAGTAATATTATTTTCAGTAAAACTTGTATCATACTTATGTACAGTAGTATGTACTCCCAGTAAAATGTTCATCATTCTCACAGTCGGTAGTTCTTAAATCATCTCACATTTATTTTGTTCCTTTTTTGGATCGGAGGAGTTAAACAAAACGGCACTATGGTCATAAGCTCTATTAATATCACCAGTTCTTTAGGGTGTGGCCTTACGTAAAACAAAATAGTTTATTTACAAGACCTTGACCAAAAATGATGGCTTCCACATGAAAACCTTCTTTGTACAAAATAAGGTATAATATTTACCAGTGAGACAAAGATATAAATGCATGAGAACTTTGAAAGGGTTAGCTCATCATCTTGTGGTCTTGGAGTGAGAGTGGTTGGGGTGAGTTGAATCGTTAAAATAAAAGTGACCAAAACTGATTATTGACCTGTCAGAAGTGACTCGTGGTAAGTATAGGACTAGGATTCAAAAGACAAAGTCTTAAGTTGAAAGATGGTAACTGGTTGGTACCTCATGTAGTTACTGCTACAGAAAAATAAGAAAAGATTATACCCCAAGGTAAAATTACAGGGACTTAACATCTATAAAGGATTCTACATCAGGATAGAGTTACTATAATTTATAATCCATCAATTGGGATTACTGTAAAGGATTATGCTTCAAGGTAGGATTACTGTGTCTTAAAACCTATAAAGGATTGTTCTTCAAGGTAGGATTACTGTGTCTTAAAACCCATAAAGGATTGTGCTTCAAGGTAGGATTACTGTGTCTTAAAACCCATAAATGATTGTTCTTCGAAGTAAGATTACTGTGTCTTAAAACCCATAAAGGATTGTTCTTCAAGGTAGGATTACTGTGTCTTAAAACCCATAAAGGATTGTGCTTCAAGGTAGGATTACTGTGTCTTAAAACCTATAAAGGATTGTGCTTCAAGATGCTTATAAGGGCTGGATTCATAAATCAAAAAATAAAGCACAGGTTTTGAGGTAGATAAAATATTCTATAGTAACAAATAAAGGAGGCGTTGCTAAGAGATAAGAATGATTGTTTGAGATGGTAAAATGGTTTTGGTTTTGTTTATCCAGTAATGAAGTTCAACATGTATAAAGGCAGGCAACTAGTTGTTTAATCCAGTGTATTTATTAGGCAACTGGCTTGGAGTTTGTTTTGGCATAAACTAAACCTTTTTAAGAGCTGAGTTATTTCATTACCTCTCTCCTCTGTCTCACACCTCCGGTAAATGGATTTGCTTGACAGTTGTCATTGATATGAGCCTCTTCATGGCCATCCCTCTGAACCAAATTTATCTTACTCGGTGAGTTGTGTAGTGCTCGTGCCATTAGTGCGGGCTGAAAAGGATTGCCGCTCTCTCGGCTCCTGGCCGTTGGTGGAGTCGCTGTCTCGCGAGATGACAAGACCACCTTGAGGAACCACCCAGCTGTCTATCTGAATCTTGATAGAAATGGACAGGTCGAGTTGAGCGTGCACTAAAATACTTTCTTTAACTTGTTTTATCTTTCTGTTCTTGATGCGAAGCGTTTGTAAATAATAAAAAAAAAAATAAGCGTTTCACCTCCCTCCTGTGTTTTAACACATAGACCGGTAGAAACGCGAGTCAGCGTATAACAACAATTTAAATTTAGCATATCAAAAAAAAAAAAGTACCGGAAGAAATCGCTTTTACTTTCTTTCTATCTGTTTCTATTCTTTCTATTCCAACTTAATAATTAATTAATAAATAATTAATAATTACGTGGAATTAACTTGTGTAATACAGTAAGCCCCCCCCCCCCCAGTAGCACGGCGGTATGTCTGCGGACTTACAACGCTAGAATCCGGGTTTCAATACCCGTGGTGAGCAGAGCACGGATAGCCCATCGTGTTTCCTTGTGCTTAATTACAAACAAACATTAAGTTCAAATCAGAAATTCTGTTTCTTTGACAACATATCGAATACTTGGTGCGTACATTTAACACCACTGAGATACCGTGTTTTTTTCGAGAATCTATTTGTAACTGGTAAATTGGCAGTAAAATTCAACAAAATTATTCTGTATTTATCAACTTTAAGCTAAGAATTTATTAAAAGTAAATAACATTATTCTCTCTGTTCACCAGTTTGCAACTCACGATTACTTAAAGATATATTAGAACAAGCTGAATTACCCGTCCTCTATCCGGGTTACGAACTTCAAAAAAAAAACTTGTGGGGGTGGATACCATGATAAATAACACAAAAATCCTAACTTTCACAAAACTTATTTATAACATAACATATTACTACAGTATTCATTATTACCTCACCAAGAAGTTTGTATAAGCTTTAAGAACTCACCACCTATATATACTTAAAATATGGTATACACTGTGTGAATAGTCGGGGTGACTTTGTATTAAGAGGTAGTGGCCGAAGTTGTGGCGGTGGGGGTACTTTCAACACCCAGCTGTTACTGTTTTTTTAACAGTGTTTCAAGTGGTTAATTAAATTGACTGTCACTGGCTGCAGAAGTGTCTTATGGACTGGAGTTGAAACGTCACGTAAAGTTGGTTTTACTTTAGAAACGGCTCTTCATATGGTGGCTGTTGGAGTAGGGCCCGGCACGGCCAGGTGGTTAGGGCGCTCGACTCGTAATCTGCGGGTTCGAATCCCCGTCACACCAAACATGCTCGCCCTTTCAGCCGTGGGGGCGTTATAATGTGACGGTCAATCCCACTATTCTTCGGTAAAAGAGTAGCCCAAGAGTTGGCGGTGGGTGGTGATGACTAGCTGCCT
>NW_013672648.1:11762-12876 GCF_000517525.1 Limulus polyphemus
CAGAGTTACACCACGTGATATTTCTGTACGTTTATTCTTCGGGAATGGCAAGGTTAGTTGAAAGAAGATGAGGGGCTCGGCATGACCCGGTGGTTTAGGGCTCTCGACTCGCTAATCGTGGGTTCGAATGCCCGTCACGATAATGCTCGCCTTTTCAGCCGTGGGGACGTTATAATGTGACAGTCAATTGAACTATTCGTTGATAAAAGAGTTGACGGTGGGTGATGTTGACTAACTGCTTTCCCCTCTAGTCAATCACTGTTAAATAATGGACGGTTAGAGCAGATAGCCCTCGAGAAACTTTGAGCGAAATGCGAAAAAAACAGCGCCAAAGAAGGTGAAGAGAAGTCAGGGATGTCGTGACTATCGCATTGTCATCTGTCGTGAGTTTGGGTCTGGCCGTATCCATCTATGTCCAGTCACACTGACGTAACAGTAACTAAAGCAGTGAATGAGGGATGGATAGATTGATAAATTCAATGACGTCAGATTTTTAAACCATGTATGTAGGACGTATTTAATTATCTAATTTGAAAGTCAAACACAATTAATTTAGACATAAATTTTTCTGTCATTTGATTTATCACATTTGTCGTGTTACATTTTAAAAAACTGCTTCTTTTTCTCAAAGACAATGTCCCCAGGTGGGACAGCGGGAAGTCTACGGATATACAACGCTAAAATCAGGGGTTCGAATCCCCTCGGTCGACACAGCAAATAGCCCGATGTGGCTTTGCTATTAAACACAAACACACACACACACACACATGCTCAAAGAGAAGCCATGTTAGCAATTAATTACATCTTAAAAGAATGCTGTATCGATTTAATTTTGGAGTTTACGGACTTACAACGCAAAAATCTGGGGTTCGAACCCCGTAATTGACAGAGTGTAGATAACCCATTATGTCGCTTCGCACTGGAAAACAACAACAGGCAGAAAATAAATCATAAATAATATTCAACGTTAAACTGGTACACAGTTAAAAACATTTGATTTAGGCCTATCTATGGCCTTCAAAAAATTGACGACTCTACAATGTTTCGACGTTACTGAGGGGGGCGTTATAAAGTCGGAACATGTAGAGGCGTCAACTTTTTTTAAGGCCCTAGA
>NW_013672648.1:12983-18959 GCF_000517525.1 Limulus polyphemus
TCTAGGGCCTTAAAAAAAGTTGACGCCTCTACATGTTCCGACTTTATAACGCCCCCCTCAGTAACGTCGAAACATTGTAGAGTCGTCAATTTTTTGAAGGCCATAGATAGGCCTAAATCAAATGTTTTTAACTGTGTACCAGTTTAACGTTGAATATTATTTATGATTTTAACTCTATACACAAGTGCCAAAATACTAAACAACAGGCAGTTTTGAAACATCATCAGATTCCTATAATGATTAAAATTTAGTTCACGAGGAATACATTTCACGTAGTCGAGTTAATTTCACAAAATTATTTTCCCCTTTAAATTGTTTATTTGTATGTAGTTCGATCTACAGTAACTCGTTTCAACTGTCGCCTCAATATTCCTCGTCGTTCTTGTAATTTTTATTACTTTGATAATTAGGATTTTTTTGTATCTTTAATTCACTCTAAAGTTTTTTGTGGTTCTTTCTGTAAGATATCTTCTACAGTTGATTAATTTACGTTTTTGTTAATTACTATATTTTTTACACGTGTTTCTTCTCTTCTTACGCCTGATTTTTATTTCACTACTCATTTAATTATTTCTTCTTTTTTTTTCGTCTGAAATATTTTAAATTAGACTTCACGTTCCAGCTTGATTTTATTTTATTTGGTCCTTTACTACGTTGCATGGAAAGTTATTTGGTCGATGCAGTAATTAGATTATAAATATTTGTTTCCATAAAAAATGCTAGATATTTCATAAAACAACGACAACAACTCTAGGTGTTCTTTTTTTCTCAAAAGTCCGGTAGATGGAGCCCAAAGTTGGTGTCCCCTTTCCGCATTTGGGGCCGTGTGTGCGTTATTCAGGTGGTGAACATGGCCAGGTGGTTAGGGCGCTCGACTTGCAATCTGAGGGTCGCGGGTCCGAATCCCCGTCCCACCAAACGTGTTCGCCCTTTCAGCCGTGGGGGCGTTATAATGTGACGGTCAATCCCACTATTCGTTGGTAAAAGAGTAGCCCAATTGTTGGCGGTGGGTGGTGATGACTAGCTGCCTTCCCTCTAGTCTTACACTACTAAATTAGGGACGGCTGGCGCAGATAGCCCTCGTGTGGCTTTGCGCGAAATTCAAACCAAACCAGATGGTAAATATTCCTGTCATTATTCTTGTTGACCACGATGTGTAGCGTCTATATTTCCCTCCAGGTGGTAAACTTGCTGTTTCACTTGGTGGAGAATGAGATGCGTTATTCTGTGATCATGTTGCTGAGGGAGGTAATAAACTCATCACACTTGGCAGAAACGGACTGATAGAGTTGGTAATGTTTTACTTCATGTAAGAAGAAGTGAGAAATGAATTAAGCACGTGGTTTTGTAGCGTCTGAAATCGGTGGTAACTGTGTAATGGAAGGTTTATTAAGTAATAAATATGTTAGAGTTAATAAATTTGGCATTGCCCAGCTGGATATCTAAGTGTTACTGCTCTTGTTGCCTGGTCAACACGTGAAGTACAGTCAACAATTTCACGTTAAAGAATTGAATATATCTTTAATTTGTGTTTGGTTTTGTGTACTTTATTGGAGACTTTAAATTTCTGGATCATACTTGGTGTTTGGTATATGACTTTGTTACTTAATGACTTTATTATCAAGGTTGTGTTGAGTGAAAAACATATATTTATATAGTTGTTGACCAAGGATGAATATCTAAATATTTGATTAACTGTGTTTAGATACACATTTAAACGGGAAAACTTGTGTAGAACAATAGTGAAAAGGCTTAGCACCTTTTTACCCACCATTAATATTCTAACGTATGTTGTAATGATTAGTTTCGAACTGGTTTAGAGAGCCGCTAATGACGTAGAAGTTATAGTGCCAAGTATCCATGGTGATGCTGCCACAAATTTAGTCTCCGTACATGGGAGCCACGGACAGGTACGTTATGCGAGTGAGGTCAAAACCCACTATTTGATTAGAGTAGCCCAACAATCTACCAATTCAAAATTAGGCTTCTGTAGATAACCCTTGTGTAGCTTTTGCGCGAATATTCGAAACGAACAAACAAATGTTGGTTTAGGTTTATATTCTGTGCATCGCTTCCTCCTAGCCCCATCCAAAAAGTAGTTTCAATAACGTTTAACGTGTTATTTCACAAAACACAACCCCTTCCCCGTCAACGGGGATCCAGAACCTATTTTTTTTTCATCTTTAGAAATTAAGGCCAAGTGGTTGGGTCTCTCGGCCGTAATCAATCCTAATATTCGATTAGAGTATCCTACAAACTGGCGGTTGGTGATGTTGAATAGATGATTTCCAATTAGGCTGTTACCTCTAAATTACGAATGGCTGGTGTTGATAGCACTCGAGTAGCTTTGAGGGTATTTCAACATTGCAAACAAACAACCTCTAGAAGTTAAGTACTGTACGTATTAAATATAAGATTGTGGATTCCATGTTTCTCTTATAAGTAATTTTCCACCGGAAATCAAGGGTAAACTAACGAAACCACGGTTACAGTTGTAACTTAAGTGATACTTCTTGTTTCTGCGCCCCAAGGCTTTTTTTTTTTTCAGCCCAAAGCCAAACAATGATCCATCTGCGCTCTGTCCGTCCCAGCAATCGAACCTCGGATTTTAGCGTTGTAAATACGTAAAGTTGACCCACAAGGGGACTCGCTAAAGCTTATTGATCGGGTTTGTTGGACATTAGGATGACGTAAAATTTCCTCTGGAAGAATACCGTCTCTAAAAGTAAAACTTTAACCCTTCCCGTGAAAGTAATTTTTTATTTTTATGGTCACGAAATCCTAAAACTGTTAATTGAAAAGGGGAAAATTGGTAACAGTTTTTGTCACATTCGGCACGTAAGAACAGCTTCTTCACGTTTGTTTAATGGGTATCTTAACCCTTCATTGGTCGTCTTTAAAAAAATGTTCATAGTCACCCTTCCGGGGTCTGAACGGATCGCATCATAAAAGAACTTATTTTTAAATATTTAAATAATTTTATACTATTATTTCTGGCCCAGCATGGCCAGGTGGATAAGGCGACTCGCAATCTGAGGGTCGCGGGTTCGAATCCCCGTCCCACCAAACATGCTCGCCCTTTCAGAAGACTAACGCAGGGTTAAGTAAAAGTATAGCCAAAAGTCTCTCACTCACAATCTTAACTGACTTTTATGAATTTACCAGCCTACAACAAGAGCATGGTAAACCCCTATCTTGTAGGTAGACAGGTTTGGTAAACCCCTATCTTGTAGATAGATAGGATTGGTAAACCCCTATTTGTGTGTAGACAGGTTTGGTAAACCCCTATCTTGTAGGTAGACAGGATTGGTAAACCCCTCTTTGCGTGTAGATTGGTTTGGTAAACCCCTATCTTGTAGGTATACAGGATTGGTAAACCCCTATCTTGTAGGTAGACAGGTTTGGTAAACCCTATCTTGTAGGTAGATAGGGTTGATAAACCCCCTCTTTGTGTGTAGACTGGTTTGGTAAACCCCTATATTGTAGGTAGACAGGATTGGTAAACCCCTCTTTGTGTGTAGACAGGATTGGTAAACCCCTCTTTGCGTGTAGACAGGTTTGGTAAACCCTTATCTTGTAGGTAGACAGAATTGGTAAACCCCTATATTGTAGGTAGACAGGATTGGTAAACCCCTATATTGTAGGTAGACAGGTTTAGTAAAACCTTATCTTGTAGGTAGACAGGATTGGTAAGCCCCTATCTTGTAGGTAGACAGAATTGGCAAGCCATTTATTCTCAATCGATAAACAAATAGGATTGATTAACTTTGTTATCTGTAGATAGTCAGAACTGCTAAACCCTCTCTTGTCTGTAGATAGTCAGAACTGCTAAACCCTCTCTTGTCTGTAAATAGACAGTTTTAATACTTTATCATTTGTAAATACACAGAGAAAACTGCTAAGCCCTTTATTATCTCCCGAGCAATTGAAAGACAGATTTTGGTGTATTGCACTTGTTAAATAATTCCAATGATATGTTGATTATATTTGAACCAAAAGATTGATGTGGTTGTTAGCTTTTGTCATTTTAAATAAAGGGGATCATTTATTTAATTACTCATTTATGCACACCGCATGTTAAATAATTAAAATACAAATTTGAACCCATGTAAATAGCAAATAAGAAAGTAAATTCACACGGGACATTTTGAGGATTTTCTTTACCAGTGTCCTGAGATCAAAACTGTAAAAAGCATCATTTCCTTTAATGTGAGGTAAGACACTAATTAGAATGATTTATATAAAAAAAAGATGCTTGCGTGCACAATTGTTATGCTAATCTAAATCAAGGCCTATTTTTATAAAGTTTTTAATGAATAATATTACAAGTATAATAACTCGGAGTTTTTTTTTTTTTGGCATTGTTTAATTCAAAAACGCCACCTACAAATTATTTAGAAAAAAACTGAATATCTACTAGTTTAAGCTTGATAGAATGCTTTCATTTTGTCTCAATTACCAAAGGCCTCTTGTTTTATTTAAATTAAATTTTTAAGCCTGACTGGAAAATGAGAAAATCGATCTTTATTTTCACTTCAGGTTATTCAGTGGAATTGCACAGAATATGTTTGTGTTTAGACATGCGCACAAACACAAAAGGTCGTCATTGTAGGATTCTTAATTTTCTCAGTGAACATTAAAAAAAAAAAACTTTCCGTTTCGGTACGAGATGAATATGACCAGGATCTAATTAAAACTCTGAACGATTGTAAATAACATTTTTTTTTAAATAAGTTAATTAAACTTTTGGGTTGTTGCTTGGGTATGTAAGTAGTGGCTGAAGATGGTAAGAAATTTAATTAATTTGTTTTACTCCCAGGTAAAACTGCTTTCAGAGTTGTGGTTATGGAAGACGGAGATCGCTTTGTGTTTGGCATGATTTTGCTTTGATGCTATTATATATACAACTTTAAGAAGAAAGTTTCCACGAGTATATCATACCCGTGCATTTGTTGACTGTGCAGTGGGCGGGTTAATGGCCGAACAGCGGAGAGCATACCGCCCAGACGTTGTTCAATCCATATGGGATACAAGTTAGTACTTACCCAGGTAGACAGGTAATACGGAAATACACGCACAGACACATTCCGTGTGTGTTTTATACGTTGTCTTCTCACACAGTTTTAAATGTTTTCCTTTACCAAAAGTACTGGTAATTGTTCCCGTAATGTCCCTTTGTATGTTATTAATCGCGAATGTTGGTTATTGTCACCGTAACGTGTGTGGGTTAGTAATCACGAGTGTTGGTAACTTTCTCTGTAAAGTCTGTGTATATGTTATTAATCAAAGTACATGTAATGGTAATTGTCCCCGTAATGTCCCTTTGTATGTTACTAATCACAAGTGCTGTTAATTGTCACCGTAACGTTTGTGGGTTAATAAATCACAAGTGTGGTTAATTGTCCCCATGACGTCTGTGGGTTGATAAATCACGAGTGTCGTTAATTGTCCCCATGACGTCTGTGGGTTGATAAATCACAAGTGTCGTTAATTGTCCCCATAACGTTTGTGAGTTAATAAATCACGAGTGTTGTTAATTGTCCCCGTAACGTCTGTGTGTTAATAAATACGAGTGTTGGTAACCATCAACGTAAAATCTGTGTATATGTTATTAATCACAACTGTTAATATTTGTCCATGTAGCATCTGTAGGTTACAAATCACGAGGGTTATTAGACGTCCCGTAACTTCCGAATTTGTTTATTAAAAGTTTTATAATTGTACATATTTCATGATAAAGTGTATAAGTGCTGATATTTTAACGAATGTCAGTTGTGCTTCTGATGTAAAAACAAACAAACTTTGTTTTATTATAGGTATATAACTATAAAACAACTGGTCTGAATTATTTATATTTTGATTTACTAGTGTTCATTGGTTGATATTTTAATAGTTCCTTAAAAGAGGTGTCAACAATAGCGTTCATTGGTTGATATTTTAATAGTTCCTTAAAAGAGGTGTCAACAATAGCGTTCA
>NW_013672648.1:19756-28673 GCF_000517525.1 Limulus polyphemus
TGTATATATATATATATATACAAGCACAAGAAAAGAAATATCGCTAAATAAAATAGCTATGGAGGGTTGGCTACTGAACTTGAAACCACACAAGATAGAGATGGAAGTGGGCATATCATTTGATCAGGCTAATGATCACATAGCAGACTAAGCCGACTCGACTTTATATGGAGAATAAAATCCCTACATTACTGGCTTCCCCACTTTGTCTATCGAAAAGCTTGGTGGTTGAATAGAATCTCAGCTTTCATCATTATACCTTACCGTTAGTTAACTTTAGAATAATACTTTTATGACTATTTTACAATAGAGTAACGTTTTACGATTGGAAATTCTGGTTCTATTTGTTTTGCCAGTGAGGAAGCCAGAAATGTTGGGTTTTTATCCTCTTCATATCTAGCTTCTGGTGACCTGTATGTGTATCGTTTTTGTTTTTTTACTCCTTCAATCATAATATAGGGGTTGGCTCCCTAAAGACACTGATTGTATAGTGTACAAAGCATTGAGTATTATACATGCTAGAAGCGTCTAATGTCCATCTGTTATTGGCTGGTAATTCCTGTTTCACCCTGTACTTAAGCTTTTTAAGAGAACACCACATTTTTGTAAGAAAGCTAACTTCAAGGGGTGATGATAACATTGTTTACACTAGAATTATGATTTCTTTTTTAAATTTTGCATAGAATAATAATACAATACGTAGTTAAAGATCACGAAGACTGTTTAACTATATGAAATGATGATAAAATTATAGTTACTGCTAGAACTAGGTAGGTGCTAGGCCTATTGAAGAAAGATGATGATGAACGAAAATAAGAAATATCGGCTATTCGCCAGTTTTCGACTTTGGGACGCTCTGGATAGCTGAAAAGCGGCATATACACCAGAGATAGAGCAACCATACAGATGACTTTTGTGCCATCCCCAGATAGAGAGTGCTAGAGCACTCTCCTGTATGTACATATTCCTCTGTATGCTTTCTTAGTGTTTTACTGCTTCCATAAGGCACGTGACAACCCTGGCACGTATGTATGTACTCTACACCCACCCACTTCTACCTATTCGTCTTTATGACGTCACGTGATAAAAGACGCACCAAAAACGTGTAAACCTTTACATTAAAGCATGTAACTTTAACTGTTCTGACTCGTACACGTGAGTTCGGTCATAAACAGAGATCAATGTTTGGAGGGAAACATTGTCACTGAATGTATCCTTAATATTTGTTACTAAAGGTGCACATGACGGAACCACGTGCATCTCATGCACTTAGAGTGAATCTTGCTTACTGCACTAATATAGTACTAAATAATCATTAATGTTTAGGGAAAAGAGAAAAACGCTTCATTTGACAAATTAAACTTATTTTTTCAGACTTCAAAAATATTTTTATTATACCAATTCTCATTTTATAAAAGCTTATATATATATATACCTCAGTTGTCATTTCTGAGGTGTTTTATCACTTTTGTGACGTAATAGTCTATCTTAGAAACTGTGGAATCGTATACGGCTCTTTCTGTAGTTTGTCATATTTTGATTTTGTATATTGTTTACACAGATACAAATAACTCAACTGTTAAGTTTCGAGACTGTTACACAGATATCGTGATTTGACGGTCTGTCGTTATTGTGTGAACGTCTTTTACAAGTTAGCGAAGAAGGATTACAATTACGTAAGGCCTATTACATTTAACAATTGTTATTCTATCAAATGGCTTATATAAATAGAACCACTACTGTGTTTTTTGTATCCCAGCCGGTCTGATGAGCTCTGGATTGAGCGAAATGCGTCGTCAGTAATATGATTATGTATTATTCCTAATTTTAACGTTTTACGACAAACTTATTTGTATATGTATGCATTTATAAATGTAGGAACTGATAAGTTTTTCCAGTCAAAAAACATGATTTTATATATACATATCTCTATCGAGAGAGTTAAGTGTGACGTGATAGAGAAACGGTGAGTTATTTTGTTGAAGTTTTCTTTGAAATATTTTGGATATGTCAAATTACTCCGAGGTATACTGAATTCCCAGTTTAATACGACTCCCTGTATTCAACGTGCACGTACAAAACCGGTGGAAGCGGGCTACCCTTGCTAACACCATCGATGTAGTCATACTTGTGTTCCACTCGTCCTTTCAGCCGTAGGTGCGTTATTATGTGACGGTCAATCCCACTATTCGATGGTAAAAGAATATAGAGTTAGCGGTGGGTGGTGTTGGACTAGCTGCCTTCCCTCTAGTCTATCACTGCTAAATTAGGGATGGCTAGTGCAGATAGCCCTCTTGTAGCTGTGCGCGAAATTCAAACCAAATCCACTGACCTGATAGTTGGAAAACTCAAATGTATTTTTGAAGGGTCTGTATTGATTTAACCTGTAGATATTTTCTGAATTCTAAAGCAACGTTTTATGGATTTACTAGCAGAGACCCGTTAAACATTTGCGGCCAAATTAGTATATTTATTGCAACAGTACTTCTTTAAATACAGGATTTCTAGAATAATAGAAAAAAATTCTAACCGCAGACACCGAAATCTATAAGTCCACTTGTCTTAGGCCTAACATTAATTAAGCCTTAATTAACTACGGCCTGTATTCGATAAAGAGATAAATTAACACTGTAACTTGTGTACGTTTTTTTTCTTTAGTTTAATTAGGGCTAAACCTTACCGCACTTAATACTATCAATAAATAATCTTCTAATATTATTGTACGACCTAACGTTAGAGCTTTTTAAAAACTTTGATAAGCTGTTAATATGTTGTATAAAATGTCTACTAAAGAATATTAACGTTTTTTCTGGCGTAACTCGACGATTTAACAAAAAATACTTTTTTCACAAATTGCGAAAAAGGTGCAATTTTTAGTACATTTTAGTCCAAATACATCTTTAATTTTTGATGAATCGTAGTCTACTCGCTTCTAATTGACAGGAAGCCGAACTACTTAAATTACGTAATAAGTTGCTATGACGTCATTGCGTGACCGAGAGACAGACAGATATTACCCGATACTTATGCAACACCAACGAAACGTTGTATTAATTGAACCTTTTCTTTATCTTAATAAAAAGCCCTGTTTTTCAATGACTGTGACCCCAGTTGACCTAAAATAACCATAACCTTATAACGAATATCATATCCTGATCGAAAACCACTTTGAACAAACAGTAAAAGATTGGAGACATTAGTATTGTTCCAACAATACAAAGTGCTGTAACAATATGGGAAGGTGTTTCTGACTTATTTAGAAAGGTGAATAAAATTTTTTACAACACCCATTCATTGTAAGTTATTAAGCCTTCCCCACCGTTGAATAAAAAATAATTTTCCAAGAATATATTGGAACAATACACATCGCTTGTGTTGTCCAACATTCCTTCCAAGAACATGACAGTGACATCAATCATTTTTTATTAACCAAAACAATGACTGGATCCCCAGTGGATCAGCAGAAAGACTGCGGACTTATAATGCTAAAACCCGGGGCTCCTACCACGTGGTGGAAAAAGCACAAATAGTCTACGGTTAGTTTTGTGCTGAAACAAAGTCGGGTTAAGATTTTGGGACTAATTTAAACATCACATTTGCCATCGTCTTCTGAGAACCGTGAACCAGTTTCTATACATACTTTTCGACGACCAGGCTATTACCAAACCAGACAATTTTATACCACTTTGAAGGATCTTCCTTGCTATTGCGGCGAAAGGTGGCTCCATCTGTAATTACATGGGGTAATTAATATAATGATCAGTCAATGTAGGGGCAGAGAAGCTTTCGTTATAGGAATACACTCGTTTTAACCTACACGTTTGGCTCAGCTTTATATGTGAAACGTTTAACTCCATTAATCTTCAACTTGACGTCAGGGTCAAGTTTTGAAAAGTGCAGTTTTAGCACAAAATCTAATACACAGTTATAGTTATATACATTTATCAAGATACGAGCAAAACATTGAACTGCCAACGGTCGAGGAAACTATGCAGTTTCCTGACAGTCACTAATTCCTACCACCTTTTTTTTTCGGCCAACAAGTGAATTTCAATGAATAAAAGATGACGTAGAGGTCTAATCTATTCTCTGATTCGCTACTCCCGTTACGGTAGACTAGTTTCGCCGAGTTCACGGCTCATAAATATTGCTTGAAAGAGCGAAGGAAATATGAAATGAAAGCCTTATGTAGCGGTGTAACTTAACATGTTTGTTTGATTTTGAAATAGTTTAGGTATTTGAATAACCGTCACAAATAATCATTCATTGTATATAATTGTTTATTCCATATTTATCGCATGGTTTATTAAGTTCTTATCGTGGATAAGAACAGGTAGTTTTATAGAAAAAATATCGGATGAAGATTTGTTTATGGGTCCTAACTGAATGCATTAAGAAATCGGACAAAATTATATCTTTTACGTTACGTTCCTAAAACTTTAATTGCAGGCACTGGTTGTTTGTTAATTATTGTAATATGGGATGCCAATTAATGTCTTTATTTTAACTTTTTTTTTTTCAACATCTCTCTCCCGAAGTAGCTCCTGACAGTGTTTTAGATTGGCTTATATTTTCTTCCCTATTTTCCTTTGATATGAAAACGTGTCTTTCGTTTCAAAGCAATCTTCTAAATTAGTCTGATATTAAGTTATAACAGGCAAGCTTTTTTTTGGTCTCTTTATAAAACAAGAGATTTTACAACAGTCACAAAGAATGTAAACACATCATTTATGCTTGCTTCTTTGTAGTAAATTGGCCACTTTTTTACTGTTTAGTAATTACTACGTGCATCGTGTAATGAATTATTAAAACCAGCTATGTCTCCTAATGGGTCAGCGTTAAATTTGCTGACTTACACTGCAAACATCTGGGGTTCGATTCCCCGCAGTGGAAAGGTTATCCATAACTTATTTTGTTGCTTTTGCGGCGTAAATAACAAACACACAAAACCAACTGTTCGTAGAAATTGTTCATTTCAACCCACGTTATACAATTTTTACGTCACAAAAATCTAGATAAAAATGATTCACGATTATATTTGTTTTCAAAGAACAGAATCATTTCAATGAGGCGTTTCTGTAATTATTTAAATAGTCATTGTTTTCACCGTGACAACTCGAACGAGTTTGTTTAAACAAACATACAAGCCCTTTCGTAAAACCACACAATGTTTGTTCAGTTTTACAAGGGACGGGCATCAAGTCTGGAGGAAGAAGAGAGAAGTAATTGATATGTTTCTGTGTACAAGGGACGGGAATCAAGTCTGGAGGAAGAATTGGGAAGTAATTGATATGTTTCTATATACAAGGGACGGGAATCAAGTCTGGAGGAAGAATTGGGAAGTAATTGATATGTTTCTGTGTACTAGGGGCCCACTCAGTGGCGCAGCGGTATGTCTGCGGACTTACAACGCTAGAAATCGGGTTTCGATACCCGTGGAGGGTATAGCACAGATAATCGTTGTGTAGTTTTGTGCATAATTAAAAACAAACAAACAAACTGTATACAAGGGACGAGATCAATTACTTCCCTCTTCTTCCTCCAGACTTGATGCCCGTCCCTTGTATATAGAAACATATCAATTACTTCCCAATTCTTCCTCCAGACTTGATTATGTTTCTATAGAAGGGACGGGCATCAAGTCTGGAGGAAGAAGAGGGAAGTAATTGATATGTTTCTATATACAAGGGACGGATCAAGTCTGGAGGAAGAATAGGGAAGTAATTGATATGTTTCTGTATACAAGGGACGGGCATCAAGTCTGGAGGAAGAATAGGGAAGTAATTGATATGTTTCTTTCGTCATTTCTGTTGTATTTGCATTTTGATATCAGTTTTATGACTGAACGACAAGAGTGTTGTCAAGCATAATTTTATTTTTTCCTGTTTTGTAATGCCTTCTTGTACATGGCCATTCTACACACACATGCCTTCTTGTGCATGGCCATTCTACACACACATGCCTTCTTGTGCATGGCCATTCTACACACACATGCCTTCTTGTGCATGGCCATTCTACACACACATGCCTTCTTGTACATGGCCATTCTACACACACATGCCTTCTTGTGCATGGCCATTCTACACACACATGCCTTCTTGTACATGGCCATTCTACACACACATCCTTTCTTGTACATGGCCATTCTACACACACACATCCTTTCTTGTACATGGCCATTCTACACACACATTGAGTACAACAGTTGTTATTCTAACAAATGATTTATTTAAAGTTAGTCTTAACTCTCTCTTTTTAAAAAAAACAGTGTTATACACTTCATTCTACTAGAAAAAGAAATAGAAAAAAATATCTGTTCTCATTTGTCGTCCTAAATTCTCCATCATTATGATGATCACAGCTCACTTTTGATATGATGTAATATGTGTGAACATGGTTGGTGAAATTAGGACAGGCCAGGTGGTTAGGGCGCTCGACTCGCAATCTGAGGGTCGCGGGTTCGAATCCCCGTCACACCAAACATGCTCGCCCTTTCAGCCGTGGAGGCGTTATAAGTGACGGTCAATCCCACTATTCGTTGGAAAAAAAAGAGTAGCCCAAGAGTTGGCGGTGGGTGGTGATGACTAGCTGCCTTCCCTCTAGTCTTACACTGCTAAATTAAGGACGGCTAGCGCAGATAGCCCTCGTGTAGCTTTGCGCGAACTTCATAACAAACCAAATTAGGACAACTGTGTACGACATTCCTAGGCACGTGAAGAGTATTCATTCATACGTTTTAACTTTAAATGTGTAGCAGTACAGTTGATTAGTTTTAATTAATAGAAGGGCGTGGATACATTTCGACGCGTTGAGAGTTGTAAAATGGAGCATAGTATGGACGGTGACATGTGGCGTTCCTCTTCAAACAAAGAATCGAGAGAGAGAAAGTACTTCAAAGGATAGGCTTAGCGAGTGTGGGAGGTTTGCGAATTCCGGATCACTTCTTTCCCCCTTCCACGTGCTTTGGGTCACGTGTTGTCACGTTCTCTGTCGTTTGTTGCTGTTATTGTTTTTACCGAACAGATGTACACACTCGTTAACCCTCCGACTGGGTGTAGCAACTGTCGGCTAAGTGAGAAAACGGATTTGGTTAGCCCGCTCTTCCCACGTGATTTATTAATATCCTGCTTACGTTATGGAGCACATATCGAATGTTGTAACCTCTGTTGAAATAAGTAATTTGTTGTGGTGTTTATTAAATAGTGATGTAATCATGTCCTATATTTTAATATTAAATGACATCGTGACCTTGACCTCCCAGTGACCTTGACCTTTACGTTATGGAGCGCATATCGAATGTGGTAATCTCTGTTGAGATAAGTAATTTGTTGTGGTGTTTATTAAATAGTGATGTAATCATGTCCTATATTTTAATATTAAACGGCATCGTGACCTTGACCTTTACGTTATGGAACACATATCGAATGTGGTAATCTCTGTTGAAATAAGTAATTTGTTGTGGTGTTTATTAAATAGTGATGTAATCATGTCCTATATTTTAATACTAAATGGCATCGTGACCTTGACCTTTGAACTACTTTCCTAGGGTATAACTTATTTCTTTAACGGTTGTTTATTTTTTGACGTAAAGTTACCAAACTGAAGATTGTGTATCTTTCTTTTCTTTTTTTTTACTAGCCTTTAGTAATAAATACAGAATAGGCTGGGTGTAACTTAGACATTAGTAACATACAACAGGCCGAGTGTGACTTAGCCGTTAGTAACATACAACAGGCCGAGTGTAACTTAGGTGTTAGTAGCATTGAATAGGCCGAATGTAATTTAGCCATAGATATTATAGAATAGGCCGAATGTAACTTTGTGTATCAGGGTGCTGACCAAAATGTACGACTGAATACATTATACACCTTTAGATATTTGGACATTATAAGTGCAACAGTCAATCCCACTATTCTGTTAAAGGTAACCTACAGGGAAGGTGTTTCAAATCTTTGCCCTCCCTCTGACCATTGCACATCAGAGGTGTCTTTACTCAAATCATCGGGTCAAACCTTGTTATTTAATCATGTGTCGCATAATGTGTCATCCAGGTTGAAAATATCAGCTGTGGTAATCGGTTTCTACAATATATATATATTCTCGTCTCAGATTTGAACCCAAAACCTCTTGCACACGAGGAGAGTGCTCTATACCGACAGAGTTAAATGGCTAGCCCCTAACACTTGCTAGTAAGGCACCTTCTAATAATTTAAATTACTACATTCTTCCCCTCTCACAAACAAGGCCTGTCCTCGAGCATAACTTCAGGGTTCTGGAACTGCACTATTTGGACCACAATGCAGTAATTATATGTATATATATATATATTGCTTGTAACAACTTTTTTTGTAAAAACTCCAAGTATTACTCAGTTATGGGAACAGAAAATTTGAAAATCAAAGCGTTAGCATTTATAAGATATATATGCATAGTCCGCGAAGTGTAAATGTGTTGGATTCTGGCTGAGACGCAAGTTAAAAATATCCGTTGATTAAATAAACAGAAACATCGACATTTTTTGTGGCAATTATATTTGTGAAAAAGGAGCTAGAAACAAGAGAACATCCCAAAATGTCCACAGTGGAAAGGGTGAATATTGGTTCGAAATAGTGCCATCTTTTTGTTTGTTTGCTTGTTTGTTATGAATATCGCGCAAAGCTACACGAAGGCTATCTGTGCTAGCCATCCCTAATTTAGCAGTTTAAGACTAGAGGGAAGGCAGCTAGTCATCACCACCCACCGCCAACTCTTGGGCTACTCTTTTATTAACGAATAGTGGGATTGACCATCACTTTATAACACCCCCACGGCTGAAAGGGCGAGCATGTTTGGTGGGACGGGGATTCGAACCCGTGACCCTCAGATTGCGATTCAAGCGTCCAAACTACCTGGCCCAAAATGAGTGAACAAATAACGA
>NW_013672648.1:29645-42799 GCF_000517525.1 Limulus polyphemus
CCTTATCCACCTGGCCATGCCAGGCACACTTTAAAGTAAGAGTCATAGAACTGAGTCGACGGGTGGTGTAGTATCTAATTAACTTACTTATCATTAGAATTTTAATTTATCCTATGTGTTTTGAAAATGGCGTAATAACAACGCTTTATCTTATGTGTTTCGAAAATGGCGTAATAACAACGCTTTCTTAAAATTACGTTTTTTTTTATTTATCCGTAAAATTTTATCAATATTTCAATCTCAAATTTTACAAAAACAAAAAAGTCAACAAAATACCCGTGAATGTTGTGAGCTTATTGAAAAGATAGGTTGTCGTTGTTTTTTTTTTCAGGTTAAAAACACGGGTATAATTAATGTTCATCATCACCAAGCAAACATTTTATCAAAACAAGAATGTAAAATGAGTTAGATGAAATATAAGTAAATAAAATCCAGTTTAAGTTGTAATCCTGTGAATTTTTATTTGGATTTCACGTATTACCACTAAATTTGATCTTTGAAAAGCTGGATTTGACGTTTGTTTGTAGTTAAGCAGAAAGCTACACAAAGGGCTATCTGTGCTCTTGCCACCACAGGTATCGAAACCCGGTTTCTAGCGTTTTAAGTCTGCAGACATACCGCTGTGCCACTGGGGGGCCCTAGTTTAGAAAAGTAATCGAAATTATGTTACTTTAGTTTTGATTATTGGGTGTGAACAAGCGCCATGGTGATGAAAAATATTTTTCTGTTTTTCTGTAAGAAATTACAGAATTTTTCATAAGTTGAAAACGCGATCTCTCAAATATAACAACATAACAACGGAAACTTCTTATTTCTAAGCGCGGGTTGCGTAAATATCATTTCTTTTAGGTTCTCCAATGCATTTCAGCCGTATTGCTACTGTCAGGTTTTGTAGGCCGATTTCTTTACAGTAGGTGCCTGTGACTTGTTGGCGATAACTTTCAACAATAAACAAACAGCAACACAGTCCACTTGTTTTAAAACAATATATACTATTGTTGTTTAAATTAGTAATTACTCTACATGTAGATAGTACAGTACTTTACTATAATAAAACATACATATTTATGTTAATTTAAGTCTAGCTCCCCACGCAGTGTTACAACAGAATGATGATTTGTTGACTTTTCATTGGATGTTTGTGGAGTTTATGCGAATTGTTTAAGCTATATTTCATGCGAAATTTCTTCCAGATTTAATCTCATAGCACCTTTTTTTTTTTTTACAAATTTTCTGGGGAGCATGCCCCCAGATCGTGTAGCATTAACACAATGTGTGTTGGCTTTTGATCTCACAAATTAGAATCCCCCTTTCATACATTCTGCGTACGGGCCTGATAATTGATTATCACAGTACTTATTAATAAGCATTATAAAAGACACATGACAATACATATACATTATGAAAGTGATAACACAATCAATCTCTCACATTTACATTGGTCATCTGCGTTGATACTGGTCAGGAAGACAGAAGTATGGAACCTTTGAGAGCATGAAAGGGCATTCTATACTTGTTCTCGTGCTCAACCTTTCATTTAAATCAAATTTCTAGCAATCTTATAATATCAAATGTGATTAATTATTGGAAACAAAACCAGAACACAACTCAATCACGTGACTGGAACTTTGTCTGAAAACTGTAAAACAACATTTTACAAACGTAATGGTTTGTACACAGAAACTCGCTCGTATACCTTGAGAGAAAAAGCAAAACGTTTTATCAAAATTTTCTGTCAACAAAATAAAAATTATTGCGACGGCCGGGAATCGAACCCGGGTCAACTGCTTGGAAGGCAGCTATGCTAACCACTATACCACCGTCGCATATCTGATCTGGCATAAGAAGCCATCTTTGAATAAAATTCAAAATGCTAAAAAACTCTTATCAATAATTTAAGGTACTTTAAACCGTCAGTTCACATACTTAGTCGTTCTTTTTTTTTATTAAAGAAACTATATGCTATTTTGTTGTGTATTTTGAAAGTCGAAACTGCATTTATTAATGTGTCTTCTTTCTCTGAGTTTGTAATGATCTTGTACACGTTTTGAGACGAGACCTTTTCATAACCAGTTAGAGTATATTGAACGATACGTAAATTGTCGTTAAACTTCGGATTACTGCGTTCTTTTCATATGTTCCCCCAGTATTCTCATAGTGGAACCGATATGTGCGCCCTCTTACTGTGGGCAACAGAATTAAAAACTACACATGATCAATAAGGAAAGAAAACTTTTTGAATTCGAGTGAAAGGTTTAAAAAGACATTTTAGCTTGATTTGTGTATAAGCTATTCATAATGGCATCCAATGTGTTTTTTGATTTGACTGAAGTGAATAGTAGGGTTATGAACACTGGCAGTTTTGTGACACCAAAATTTAGTTGCGAAAGTGTGGAAAATTTAACACAAAGATACGGTACCTATAACTCTAGCGCTTTCAAAAGGGGCAAACTGTCTGTTTGCTTGTTTGTAATTAAGCACAAAGCTACACAATGGGCTATCTGTGCTCTGCCCACCACGGGTATCGAAACCCGGTTTCTAACGTTGTAAGTCCGCAGACGTACCACTGTGGGGGGGGGGGGCAAACTGAAGAAGAAAGGACCACCCTTCGAAAGCGTTTGGGTTATAGGGTGTCGTATCTAAACTTACGTGTTTTACAACATTACCTATTTCTCAATATTAGGCTTGGCAAAAAATATTTTTGTAAAGCAATCCATTTTCAAAATTGATGCTAAAATATTCAGTTCTCGTTGGAAAAGCTCAAGGCTGGTGGTAATATTGTAAGCACTGTATATAAATATTTGATTAGATGTTCTTTGCAGTAATGTGGTGTATAGCTAATAAGTTAGTCCAGATTTGCTAGTTATCAAGCTGTATTTTGCTTAACTCTTTGACCGTCGTTATAAAAATAGACAGTTATCAAAATAATCAGATACACATTGAAATGAATATATGTATTTAAAAATAGATATAGAAATAAAATTAGATATATTCATATTACTTTATTTATTTCAAGCCCCGAGTTGCTCAGCGGTGAGTCTCCATGCAGGCTTACGACGCTAAAAATCAGGTTGGCATAAGGGCCCTCTGTTTACGAAAGCCCCCACCACTGGCACAGTGGTATGTCTGCGGACTTACAACGCTAGAATCGGGGTTTCGATACCCGTGGTGGGCAGAGCAGAGTGCAATTGTGCAACTTTGTGATGAACAACAAAAAAACAATTTATTTATTTATTTTGTAAATTATTAATTGACTTGTGAATATGTTTGTTTAGTTATTGTTTTTGTAGAAAAAAATCCTCCACTAAAATAACAGTGGAAAGTCAAGCAAATGTTTTTGTTAGTAAAGAGGTAACAGCAGTAGTTAACATGACTTTTTTTAGCGCTAGTAGTTTGTGTAGAATTAACTTAGGAGTGTAACGTGTTTAGTAACAATAATTAGACAAGCTGAAGGAATATAACATTTATATTAGTTGCAGTTGTTGGTAAAAGTGAGCCTATAATTAGTTTCTTACTGTCTCTGTATTATTTGTCAAGAATCAAGTAAAGAAGCAGGTGAACAAGGGCCAAAGACAATGAAGGAGGCAGCATCTGTAAGATACAAACTGCAAGATGTCTGATACAGAGAATCCTTTGGTTTTCAAAGCATGCTGTGGCACAGATATTGGTACGTCCAATACATAGACAAAGGTAAAAGATCTGACCATGGGCATTGATCCAAAAATAGAGATACCAGTGCGTGCAAACAGGATATTTTTTTCTCTATTAAATCTACAGACTGGGGGCTACTGTATGTTTTGTTGAAAAGTGCATCCCAAACAGAGATACATCTCTGTAACTACATTCAAAATGAGTGGTTTGTTTTTGTTTTGAATTTCGCGCAAAGCTACACGAGGGCTATCTGCGCTAGCCGTCCCTAATTTAGCAGTGTAAGACTAGAGGGAAGGCAACTACTCATCACCACCCACCGCCAACTCTTGGGCTACTCTTTTATTAACGAATAGTGGGATTGACCGTCACTATATAACGCAAACACGGCTGAAATGGCGAGCATGTTTGGTGGGACGGGGATTCGAACCCGAGACCCTCAGATTGCGAGTCAAGCGTCCAAACTACCTGGCCCAAAATGAGTGAACAAATAACGAGGGCTGATGAACTTGGTCACAAAATGGCTATTCAGTTAACTGTAGTTAATGACCTTTTAGTTTTTCAAGACAAATATCATCTTGCATATATATAATGTATGTGGTGAAAAAAAGAACCTAACCTAACCCACCGCCAACTCTTGGGCTACTCTTTTACCAACGAATAGTGGGATTGACCGTCACATTAAAACGCCCCCACGGCTGAAAGGGCGAGCATGTTTGGTGGGACGGGGATTGCGAGTCGAGCACCCTAACCACTTGGCCATGCCGGGCCCGATCTTTTTGAGTTTCTTTCATTCTTGGATGGTCCCTTAACCCTTTGATGCTTCTGCTGTGTCCCTTGTCAGGCTCCTTTTGATAACAGCTGGTTCTTCTGTTGCTTATGTTGAGGATAGGCAGGGTCGTGAGAAATTCTTACAGCTGTGCAAAGAGGAGAAACCTTTCACGTATGTGTACGTATGACTGAAATAGTTGATGTATTCATGTGTATACCAGATTTTACAAGGGTGGAACAAACAGATCAGTTCGAATGAATGCGTCTAAGATCTCCAGTCTCCGTTTATTGTACTTTTCTACGAAAAGTAAATTACCAGTTTCAACTCGATGGGTGAGTAGGGATCGTTATTGGCTACTCGTTTAGAGTAATTAAAAGCAGGAACGATTCATGATAAAAGAAACGCAAGTGTTCCCAAACTGATAGGATCGTCTTATCGATTAATTTTTACAAAAGTGTTGTTTTGTTTACTATTAAGCACAATGAAATATCTATTCTCTATCCACCTCGAGTTTTCGAAACCCGATTTTTAGAGCCACCGGGGGGCATCATTGTTGATTTGGTAGGTTTTTTTTTTTCGTGTAGGAAATGCAACCTCCATTTCTCTTTAAATATTTCCTTAATTCTATTGCCGTGTGATTAGCAAGTTGTAATACATTAATGTACATACAAAAATGTAAACCGTAGCTGGTTCCCTACTATGAGTCAGGGGGCTTGCTCCCCCGAGAAAAATTTTAATTTTGTAAAGGTAAAATGGTGCATTCTGATGGCATTTTATCAACACTTTTTTAAATTAATTAATTAATTTTCTACTATTATATATATATATATATATATTTAAGTCATGTATAAGTACTGATGTGCTGGCGTTAATGCGGCAGTTGCACCCCTGGTGATTGTTAACAGTGTGGTCTCCTGTTGTTTTGGTTATTCTGTTAACTATTAACCATGAATTCTGTACTTTAGGGCATCTTCTCATTGCCTTGATACTAATAACTATTCTGTTGGCTTGAATACAATTATGCTACCATATTGACCACATTCTAACCTTTGATCTGTACATTCTGAAATGTTACGGTATGTTGGTAGTAAGCTTATTTAAGCAATCACACGGAAGGTTGTTTTTTTTTAATGGTGCTAACCATCATTGGGATAAAATATTTACAGTTAGTTACCGTTTTACGTGCACAATCACAGCATCAAGAGCTCCTTTAAAAAGTTGCCGTTATCCTTTACGTGTTGTAGGTTGTGCGTGGCTTATTAGATTGCGTGCAGGACTGTTGATGTGAGTTTCTATGGTCTGAGTCCCTTCTCCGTTTGCACCAATGGTGGCTCTCAGCACGTCTAAGCGATAATCGATTTCACTCCACGTTCGCTGCATCATGTCCACATTTACAATGGCATCCGTTATTCTGGTATTTAGCTCCGTAACGTTTGCTATAGGTGTGCGATACACGATATCTTTAATATACCCCCAAAGAAAGTATAGTGATGTCTGGTGAACGCGGAGGCCACGGAATTGGCCCACCCTGAAAGCCAAACAACACATTGAACATTTTCATGTACGATTGACATTTTACGGGGTAACACTACTTACTGAAGTGAAAAATAGCATAATAAAAACTATTTGAGTTGGGCTACAAGGTGTTGAAAAGTGCATGGCCGATTTTCTTTTGTTATTTAATTATTGAATTTTAAAATAGGAAATATAATTTTGGACCACCCTGTATATTGACGCCATTTTTACTGCACAACGCAGATAGGAAACGCTTGAAAATGCGTATGAACGATTGATAAATGTTTTATGTAAAAAAATTTCAAATCAGTTACCTGGGTTAGCGGTAAGTTTACCGACTTATAACGTTTAAATCCGGAGTTCGATTCTCCGCGGTGGACACAGCAGATAGTTAATATGACATTGTCTAAAAAAACAGACAACAATCGGACAAATTAATTATCAAGTTATATCCCTTTTACAATCCCCACTCCTGAAAAAAAAAAGGTATATTTATTCCTGAAGAAAAATGAGCCGTGTGAATTTTACATCAATACAGTTCTTTACTTGCGGTGTTCATTTCGGTACTTAAGACATTTATTTCGTTACTATGAAGGTTTCTGTACACTTGTGTAGAGTTGTTTATATAATTTCTTTAATCACTAAATGCCTAGCCCTCGTATTACTGGACTCACTTGGAAACGCTATGTTGTAGGCCTACCCATCTCGCTAAGGTACGCGCTTCGAATCGCTGTTCCATTGGACCTATCCCTAACATCGACACGGTAGATGTAATTTTCTTGTTTATATAATTAGTTTGATCGTTACGGGTTTTTGATGTTGTTGTTTCTACAATTTAGAAAACTGTTGATTATATGTGTGTGTGTCAAACCAACTCCTACGTAGCTACAGTACCATAACAATTATTTGCTATTCCTTTTATCGTTAGGTAATTAATTTTCTGACTCTGGGATCGTACTCTGATTCCCTAATTAATTTCAACAGATCTACATATGAATGCCCTAAAACAATCTGGAAATTTCTTCAAATTATTTTTTTTTTAACTTTAGGCAGACATGTTTGATATGAAATGTATCAAAACGTATTATACAAAAATCCATCCTAAAGTTTACAAACGTTTTATTATTTAGAAAAACGACGCTATTTGATATTAAATAACATTTTTCGAGTTTGTTTTCTTCTTCTTGTAATTTCAAATAACTATCAGATTGAGACTAATATGTACTAGTTCAAACAACGATTAAATTTTGTACAGTAAAAAGTGGGAACTGAAACGTGAACTTTACGGTGGTCTTTATAGTTAACTTACTGCTACAACATCTTTTAAGATGGCCTGGTGGTTAGGGCGCTCGACTCGCATTCTGCGGGTCGTGGGTTCGAATCCCCGTCACACCAAACATGCTCGCCCTTTCAGTCAATAGTCAATCCCACTATTCGTTGGTAAAGGAGTAGCCCAAGAGTTGGCGGTGGGTGGTGATGGCTAGCTGCCTTCCCTCTAGTCTTACACTGCTAAATTAGGGACAGCTAGCGCAGATAGCCCTCGTGTAGCTTTGCGCGAATATCAAAACGAACAATCTTTTAAGATGGGAAGGCTTTACCTGTAACACACGGGTTTGAACCCAGTATCACAGCCTAATAAACTAACAAATTATACCTCTTTTAAGGTGGGAACGCTTTACCTGTACCACGGAGGTTTGAATCCAGTAATACAGCCTAATAAACTAACAAATTATACCTCTCTTAAGGTGGGAACGCTTTATCTGTAACACACGGGTTTGAATCCAGTATCACAGCCTAATAAACTAACAAATTATACCTCTCTTAAGATAGGAAGGCTTTACCTGTAACACAAGGGTTTGAATCCAGTAATACAGCCTAATAAACTAACAAACTATACCTCTCTTAAGGTGGGAAGGCTTTACCTGTAACACAGGGGTTTGAATCCAGTAATACAGCCTAATAAACTAACAAACTATACCTCTCTTAAGATAGGAAGGCTTTACCTGTAACACAAGGGTTTGAATCCAGTAATACAGCCTAATAAACTAACAAATTATACCTCTCTTAAGGTGGGAACGCTTTACCTGTAACACAGGGGTTTGAATCCAGTAATACAGCCTAATAGACTAGAAAGTTGTAACTGTCTTAAGGTGGAAAGGCTTTACCTGTAACACAAGGGTTTGAATCCAGTAATACAGCCTAATAGACTAGAAAGTTGTAACTGTCTTAAGGTGGAAAGGCTTTACCTGTAACAAGGGTTTGAATCCAGTAATACAGCCTAATAGACTAGAAAGTTGTAACTGTCTTAAGGTGGAAAGGCATTACCTGTAACACACGGGTTTGAATCCAGTAATACAGCCTAATAGATTAGAAAGTTGTAACTGTCTTAAGGTGGTAAGGTAACACAGGTGTTTGAATCCAGTAGCACAAAGATAACGTTTTAAAATTTTCCTTATGATGACAAATTTCAGGAAATTATATTTCTAATGTTATCTCATTCAATGCTCTAGCCATGTCAGAATGACTGTATACAGACAGACGTATACAGTGTGAAAAATGATAAAAAAGAATGAGAAGGGCTTTGCTTATAATCCGTCTATTTTTTTTATTTTTTTTACATAAACAGGCGATATTTATTGCTATAGGGAGTAACAGTTTGGTTCATCTGTGCTGAGATGGCAATGTGATCGTATAAGTTGTTAAACAGCTATATACCCATCAGCGGTGTCACTTTTCAAATGGACGAACAGTTTATATACCTCCTGTTTTGCTAGCACAATGCGTTTTAGGGCTTATCTGCGTTACAAATTCTTCATGCCTTCGCCATCTCTTAACTAATTTACAAGCTTCATAGCCTTGAGATGTCAGTTCTGTTACTTTTCCCTCAGCTTCGATTTCAACTGACTACAAATCTAAGATGATAAAGTTAATATTTTCATGAGTATGGTGTAAAACAAAACAATATACGTGTAAAAGAATAGCAGAGTTCGGCGTATAATGTTACAACAGTTTATAAAGATTACGATGAATATTTTATGCATTCATAAATAATATATATATATATATGTAAGAGATGTGTGGGAAACACGTATGTCTTGAACTTAGTGCATATAAACCTATACCTTCCATTAAATATATTTTCATTTTATGGTGAAAAACGCAAACAGCAAAACAACCGAACTTTCTTTTAGACATGTGAATGTTTCATAGCTGAATGTCTTTAATGGGAAAACTATTGAAATTGTTTACAAAAATCTGATTTGTCATATTCTCAATGCCTATTCTTGTGAACGTTCATTAGCAATTGCACCATAATATAGAGGTTGAGTACGTCCGGTCATGCCATATCTGACGACCGTGCATCTTGACAATAGCCCTGCTGCGTATTTTCCATTGCAAAATGCTAAATTATATGGCTGTCGTATCCAAAGTGTAGCCCCCCCCCCAGTGGCACATTGATATGTCTGCGGACTTACAACGCTAGAAACCGGGTTTCGATACCCGTGGTGGGCAGAGCACAGATAGCCCATTGTGTAGCTTTGTGCATAAGTACAAACAAAAAACAAACACAGTCTGTTCCACCGCAACTTTCTATCTGTTGTGATTATCACATGACTTGCTTATCTCCATATTCAAAATTGTTTTAATATAATGTATTCAACCCTATACTTTATTGCAGAAGCAGGAAGAAATAACATTTAACTAGTTAACAATTAAAATATTGCTTAACAGTTTTTGTGAATATGTAAATTACGACATAAAACTGTACAATTCACTCGTCCACCAAACTATGTGTTATTATTACTGAGAATGTATTTCATGTTTCACCTGTATTTACATTATATCATTATATAAGAATTCTTATATCATTTCAACATTTCCGTGACATGTAAGCCAAACATTTATACGTGTTTTTTTTTTATAACGGATGAAATACGTCATTGTAATTATTGCTCAAAGAATTTCACACGAAAAAAAGATTATAGAAAAAAAAAGCTTTGTTGCCCAAAAGTAAAGGAAATTATTTCCAATTCTTAATGGAAATTCGTCATTAAACGTATAAAAGGATTGAAACAACATCAGTGGTATAACATATGAAATTATAACATTTAATCTACTATAACAAATTTATCTGCGCAGATAAAACATTGTCCAAAAAAAGTGGATCCTTTCCCGATTTTTTTTAAGTAAAAATAAATAAATATAATAAAGTTTTCACCTGGCGTTAAACAAGAGAAGCTTGTAACGTTACCTTAGCAACCAGTATTTTTGTGGAATGATGTTACTAAGATATACCAATGAGTATAATCATCCTTTGAAAGCAGAAATGGTAGTGTTCCTGCTGACGCTACACTATGCTAAGTTACAGTTCAACCTCAGTATTGTGTAATTTAGTACAAGGAAGCTACACTGCCACCTGTTTCTTGGCAAGCTATTAAAGGGCTTAATTTCTGCAGGATCTGCGATCCGGAACCTGTTTTTGGGGTTATTATTATTTAAAGGGGGGAAGTATAATTAACTGTGAGTTCATATTTGACTGACAAAGTCAATTACACTACCCAACACCATATCATATAGTAGCTGTAGTAACATTAGAACTGTTAGCTTCCAATCCCCCGGTAAGACTAACGGTAAGTTTACGTACTTACAACGCTAAAATCCGCGGTTCTATTCCCCGCGATGGACACTGCAGAGAGCCCAATGCGACTCTAAAACAAACAGCCAAACAGTTACCTTCCAAAATCCTTCCTTCTTCCCCATACCTATCAATGGGATCCAGTATATTTTTGCTTTTTCTAAACATTGAGGACTGAACCATTATTGAAAAGTACTGTTTAACAGCGAAATACACATTAGACACCTTTTTTTTGAGCCAAACAATGCTAGGTTTATATTGTTTTCTTGGTTAGGTACCTTTTGTTTTGAGCCAAACAATACTAGGTTTATATTGTTTTCTTGGTTAGGTACCTTTTGTTTTGAGCCAAACAATACTAGGTTTATATTGTTTTCTTGGTTAGGTACCGTTTGTTTTCAGCCAAACAGTACTAGATTTATATTTTGTACCTGTCTATAGTAAAACACCTAACTCTATTGAGCATCTGATACATGATAGTCTCCTTAGTTATCATTTGTAATTGAAAGTCATTGCTTTTAATCCCCCTTTATTTCAAGACCAACTACAGTATGTTTGTCCGTAAGGTTATAACATGATTTTTTTTAAAACATTACTTGCTTTCACACATTGAAAGAAACAACATATTTACAATTCATAACTTCAACATAGCTTTAATTGTTGGTGTCGTTAATTTTATTGTTATTGCTATTTAACTTAACTAAATATAAGTCTAACTGTTATTGTTGATCTTGTTGAAACAATAATTTTTTGGTTTTGCAAAACGTGAATAAATAAATTAAGCCATGTCATACGTCATACGTTTTTATTATGCTGTCTGATGTATTAATAACATGTGAGCTGTTTTTTGTTTTTTTTTACGTTGGTTGCTATGGTGTAAGATCGTTAAAACATGTGTTGAAATATAATACATAATATCCGTGAGGCATTGCAGTAATATAAGTACCTTAAGTCAGATACTTCTACCACTGCAACGTGATGAATCTTTTCAGTGTATTTAATATTAACTGGTTAGCTTCTGAATAAAGAAACAAAAACCATTTGTTATGTGTATTTCCGAATATAACTGAGACTTATCTGCTAACACTATAAACCTTTAAAGTGAAATTTTTATGGATCCAGTTCATGCTTCTTTTTTTTATTTTTATTTTCTAACTTGTGTGCTAAAATTCGTTGCCTCGCCAGCTTCGGCGTATAGCAACTCAGGATCGAATGTAAGGAGAATTTAGAACTTAAAACAAACTTTTTTCTTTTTCCGTTCTATTCGTTATACTTCACGCTTGTGCATGTAAGAGTTAACTTTGTTTAACTGGAAGTAGTCTGCTGTAAAATGAATGTAATTATGCGTTAAATAAAAACACTTTGAATATCCAAATACACACCACTTACGTGTTACTCCGTTAGGAAGTTAAATTTTATCATGTAGCCTAAATAATCTTGAAGGAACACTAGCGTGCTCTAGCTGTATCACGTTTTTCCCATAGTCAAAATGTAGGCATTTATTATCTAGCATTTACCAAGAAAATACAAACAAATTAACATGTTTAACATTCATTGTGTGCTTTTAAAATGTTAACTAACGAAATTAGGTTCATATTTGACGCAAACGAATTTTCCTCCGAATCACAAAAAAACAATAATAATCATATCTGGAATAAACAGTAAAAAAGTGATACGCTCTGGTTGAATTTTATTATATTTCAATGTTGTTCTGTTATTTTTATCAGTCCACAAAAATATGCACCTGATGGCGCAGCGGCAAGTCTGGGGTGCTTGTGACATAAAATCGCATTGAATAGAGAGCTAAGATAGCTAGCTCTTTGTGTAGCTTTAGGCTTAACAATAAAACAAAAAAACAACAACAAAAATAGCTCCCGCATGTCATTCGTCACTCGATTCTACAATAAATGCGAGGATCTTATGCACATATAAATCTGAAGTGTACAAATTGGAAAAGTAAAAAAAGAACGTTATAATTCTTTCTCCAGCGATCTGCTGATCCTTCAGAATAGCAAAAACTAGCAACACTGCAAGAAGAAGAAAAAACATTGATTTCTTTTCAAAACACCTGATATAATCTGTATTAAGCTTGTGTTTAAACAGTTGATCATGAACATTGTTAAAACTGATATAATCTGCATTAAGCTTGTGTTTAAACAGTTGATCATGAACATTGTTAAAACTGATATAATCTGTATTAAGCTTGTGTTTAAACAGTTGACTCATGAACATTAAGACTGGTAACATCTGCATTAAGCTTGTGTTTCAAACAGTTGATCATGAACATTGTTAAGACTGATAAAATCTGCATTAAGCTTATGTTTAAACTGTTGACTCATTAACATTGTTAACACTGGTAACATCTGCATTAAGCTTAATGCAACTGTTTAAACATCTGCATTAAGCTTATGTTTAAACAGTTGACTCATGAACATTGTTAAGACTGGTAACATCTGCATTAAGCTTGTGTTTAAACAGTTGACTCATGAACATTGTTAAGACTGGTAACATCTGCATTAAGCTTATGTTTAAACAGTTGACTCATGAACATTGTTAAGACTGGTAACATCTGCATTAAGCTTGTGT
>NW_013672649.1:0-7981 GCF_000517525.1 Limulus polyphemus
TCGGTGTATTGTTTATACTGTCAACAGATATCGGTGTATTGTTTATACTGTCAACATATAAATTTGTTTTTGAATTTTCACTACTTGTGTTTTAAAATGTGCTCTCTGTTCCTTCTGTTTTATTTACTATTATTTTTTGTTTTTGTTTTTTGGGGGAGGGGCACTATTTTCACGGGCTGTGAGCAAGGAATAAGATAGTTAAAAGCATGAAAAAAAAAGGAAAATGAAACAGCTAAAAACATAGTCCAACTGGTCGTTAAAGTCAATATACTATACTAGTTTTGGGTATGTTTTGCATCAAGTGAACTGTGCCAAGTAGTACAATGGATCTAGACGTAGTAACTTTTTCTGGAATTAAGTGTTCAAATTATAGGAAATAAATGTTGCCCGGATCGAGGGTTTCCAATGTTGCCCGGATCGAGTGTTTGGGTTCTTTCAAGTAGAAATCGTAGTAGAACGATTAGACGTTTATAATATTTGTTTTAAATAACACGATAATGTGTAACAAAAGGACGTAGTAGTTAGGCTTTGATTAGGCTTAGTAGTTAGGCTCTGATCCTATATCAGCTTCCATTTTCAATGTTTTGAAGTGCTCCGTATTGACGTTCATGGACCATAGCACGACTAGTTGTTACTGCTGGAAATGTTTGCTCTTTGCGTTCTATTGGCGATAGTGTCGCCAGGGGGTAAAAGTTGGTAAACTACATCTGTAGTACGTTGTAAATTACAATCATTTGCTGAGATCGATGGAAGCGAACTGTAAAAAAAGAAGTAATTTTAGGATAGACTAGTAATAAAGTATACAAGCTTGTGATAATAAACCAATTTCAACGGTGGTGAGCCGAAAGTATCGTTAGCTCCGCAAGGCACTTTGAATCAGTTTATATCTAGAAATTTAGAGAACAATCTACTCGAGGGCTATCTCCGTTATTAGTCCTTAATTTTGAAGTGACAGACAAGAGCGAAGGGAGCTAGCCAATACCACCCGCCCTCCCCCTTAACTCTTGAGCTACCCCTTTACCAACAAATAGTGGGGTTTGACCGTCACAATATCACGCCCCCACGGCTGAAAGAGCCAGTTTGTTCGGTAACTGGATTCGAACTCGCGACCCACAGATTGCGAGCTGAGTGACCTAATCAACAAGCTTTCTTTGAATTGGATAAATTTCATTGATACGTTTCGCATACTCTTAAGGGTCTATAGTTTAATTCAACTTTGCTAAATAAAATAGATTCTGAAAATCAATACAAAATAATGATTGGGTTACAGGCAGAGAAGTAAATAAGCTATGTGTTCGTTCAATATTTATTGGAAAATTATGATATTCTACAGATATTTCAGTCACTCTTTAGTTCTTATTACTTTCCCACTGGGATTGTCGTTTCTCGTCGTAATAAAAGTTAACTCACTAGTTTAGGTTTAGTACTTGGAAAAGAACTAAAGCTAAGGCGTATCACAGACGCGGGTAAGTATTATGGGATTTTCTGCAGGATCAGCAGATATATATATAAAAGAAAGTCTGTAATAAGATCGAACATTCGATACCAACTCAGTCTTCCGAGGAGCCCCACGAGTTCACTTCATAGTGTGATGCATTAAGTCACGTGGCATGTTTGTACCAATCACTATTAAACATTTCTTTCTGTAAGTCAGTTAGGTCCCCACATTTTTCTTACTAATTCTCTGGTAATCCACACCTAATTTATTAATTCCTCTGATAATCTACACTTTACTTTCTAATTCCTTAGATAATCTAAATTTTTCTTACTAATTCCTCTGATAATCCATGTTTTACTTACTAATTCTTCTGATAATAAAACGTACCTAGCATCATCTCGACAAGTATATTTACAGAACAGGTAAAACGAATTATTTTAAATTTATGATAATGGAAAGTTGGGGACGGGTACTTTTGATAGATTAACTTAAACTTTTCCCGACACTGGGGACGGGTACTTTTGATAGATTAACTTAAACTTTTCCTGACACTGGGGACGGGTACTTTTGATAAATTAATTTACACTTTTCCTGACACTGGGGACGAGTACTTTTGATAAATTAATTTAAACTTTTCCTGACACTGGGGACGGGTACTTTGATAAATTAATTTAAACTTTTCCTGACACTGGGGACGGGTACTTTTGCTTGTTAAAGATAAAACTTGCCAAATTAAAATTCAAAAGAAACAATTTTGAAAAAGTTCTATTACAACTGAAAAAAGGAGTTAGTCCACTAGAATTAGTATTTGAAAATTATAATTATCTACTGTAATAACAAATCTTTAACTGAGATTATTTAATGACCTTAAAAAGCGTAAACGGGGGGGTGCACATTCTTACAACACCCAGATGATACCACCCATAATTTATCAATTACCATTTATCCGATGATGAGAAACGAGGCTTAGCCAGAGGGTTAGCATTTTCTATTCCCCGTAAAGGAATTATTCAATAATATATTATTTCCTAGGTTTTAAATTTTCTTAAAATTGTCCTAGCGTCAAATTTGAATATATATATATATATCGGTGCAGATCTTAAGACCAGGTTAAAACTTGAGTGATTGGTTGTGCCCTCGGGATGTTATTAAAATATTATGACCTAGGAAAATAAACAAACGGTGTTTTAAAGTAAGGACGAAACCCAGGCTTTCAAAACTTCAATTCAATTCTAAGTACATTGTAGTCACTAAACCGGAGTAAAAGTAATGGGGGTTACGGTATTAAATAAAGTACAACAAACTGGAAACTATTCTACACAATACGGATAAGTCTTATAGAAATTAGGATCTTACAGAAACTGGAGAAGCCAAATTTACGAGATACCTTTCATAGTTTTACAAAAAATAGATGGCGTCATAACGGAAGATATGTACCGAAAAATCAGACCAACGGGCTTACAATGTAGCCTTTTATATGGACTCCCTTAAATTCACAAATAGGAATGTCCAGTAAGGCCAACAGATTGATGGAGTGGCTATGGGCTCCAGCCTTGACCTTGCTTAATCTTTTCCTATGCTTCCATGAAAAAGTTTGGTTACAGTCCTCATAACATAAATAACAAATGGTTGTTTCGTCATAACATTACGCACGTACACAGGGTGGTGTTTACCGAACCCCCTATTTTTGTGATGTAAAACAATTATAATTATAGCACATCTGCTTATGGTATTTAACATAGTCTATATTCTTCTGATGACGTATTAGCATTTTGTGGCTTGAAATAGTCGCGTGCTCCCCAGAACCCCGTAGTATTAGTATGCTTTGTATTCTGATTGTACTTCATATAATATGTGTTGGATCTAGATCTCACAAATTAGAACACCCCCCCCCCCCATTAAACATTCTACGTACGGACGGGCCTGAACATAAATCAAAGCTTTTATTTCGTCACAACATAAATCCAGGTCTCTGGTTCGTTACAATATAAATCCAGGTCTCTGTTTCGTTACGATATAAATCCAGGTTTCTGTTTCGTCAAAACATAAATCTAGGTCTCTGTTTCGTTACGATATAAATCCAGGTTTCTGTTTCGTCACAACATAAATCCAGGTCTCTGTTTCGTTACAACATAAATCCAGGTCTCTGTTTCGTTACGATGTAAATCCAGGTTTCTGTTTCGTCACAACATAAATCCAGGTCTCTGTTTCGTTACAATATAAATCCAGTTCTCTGTTTCGTCACAACATAAATCCAGGTCTCTGTTTCGTTACGATATAAATCTAGTTCTCTGTTTCGTCACAACATAAATCCAGGTCTCTGTTTCGTCACAACATAAATCCAGGTCTTTGTTTCGTCACAACATAAATCCAGGTCTCTATTTCGTCACAACATAAATCCAGGTCTTCGTTTCGTTGTAATAATTGTGACTTAGAGTAATTTACAACTTACTTCAGTAAACAATTAAAATATGTGGTTATATATGAAACATAAACGTGTTAAACCATCGAATAAAACAAGGTATATGTTTAATGTACCACATAATGACACCCCTCCTCTCTACTTGCACCGCCTGAGATTTCGTGCGTGCACCAATCATATTAGTTGATTAACAATCCTTCTCACACGTGGAGGAATAATACGTGATTAATCCCACTCTTTCAACACGTAATTGTTGAATCGAGGGTACAGCGACTCTTTCCATATACTTTAACCCTAAAATGTGAATAAAAGACAAGACTGAAAATGAAATACAAATTTCTTACGCAGCACAACGGATTGTTGTAGAACGGCGATCAATTACTTTGGCCAGGTTACCTCACCGATCTATTGATCATTTCAGGTGCGAGATTGAGTGTCGTAGTAACGTTTCCCGATCTAATTCAAACTATAATCTTTAATGTTTATTGTAATTGTCTTTTAGTGTTAGTAGTAGTGTAATAATAATTTAAATATTTTTCATTACTTTAACTGCAATTTTTGTTTTTGTTTTATTGTTTTAGATCGTTTTTCATTATTGCAACTGCACGATTTTGCGTTTAATTATAACCGTGTTCGATTAACGCTATATATTTATCAAGTAAATGCGTTAACCCTGAACATCTCTGCTACTCTTTCATCAACATCATAACCATTATCGATTAATTTCTGCACAACATCTTCTGATTATTCTAGCCCGGATAACCACGTGCATGTAATATAATGCTGGAAATATACATATCCACAACTATAGTATCATTATCAATCGCCTAGACTTGGTTAGAAGTTGTACGTGTTATATGATAGCCTCGTCGCCAGGTTACATGTTCGTAGTAGCTCGAGATCTCTGTTACCCATGTTTAATTTGTATCTAACATAGAGTTAATTCTTGTAGCTATAATTTTTGTTTCAAACATCGGTTAAAGATACATAACAGGTGTTTTGTACGTAATCTCTTAATTTTGAACTGATAGCCTAGAGCGAAGGTTTTTTATTCTTTGGTTTGTTGAGTTTCGCGTAAACCTACTCGAAGACTAACTGCGCTAGCCGTCCCTAATTTCGGAGTGATAGTCAATAGCACCCATCGCCAACTCTTGGGGATTTCTTGTCTGTTCGATTCATAGTGGGATTTGACCATCACTCTTATAGTCTAGTTGCTGCCCCAAAGTGCGGATTCGGGGTCAAATCACGACCCGTGAACCTTTGGATTCATAGTTCGGGCATGCTAGCCACTAGGTATATAGCTGTAATGGTCGAAGTTATTCCTACTTCACCCACATTATGTCACTTTACGTTATTTATGTTTGATGTATGTATGTTTAGCATTTTTATTGAAGTATACTGTCATCCGATGATATCGTGTGCGAGAGTAAAGATTGGTGGCGCTTTATCTTAACTAAAAATTTGAAATATTTTTTTATAAGGTCCGACACAAGGCTTAATTTCTCTAAAGAACAAGGCAGTTAAATAAACTATACCACACACACACACACACACAAAGAGAAAAGTGTCTGTGATAAATCGAATTTAGAGATTATGGTGTGATTGACGTCATCGTAGGTCTGTGAACCGAACTTGAAAATAATTCCAGAATGTCCAGTTTAGTGAACTTGGACATCGTGAAACATTGTTTGACTCTATTAGAGTACAACGTGGAACATTGTTTGACTCAATGAGAGTACAACGTGAAACATTGTGTGACTCTATTAAAGTACAACGTGAAACATTGTTTGACTCTATTAGAGTACAACGTGAAACATTGTTTGACTCTATTAGAGTACAACGTGAAACATTGTTTGACTCTATTAGAGTACAACGTGAAACATTGTTTGACTCTATTAGAGTACATCGTGAAACATTGTGTGACTCTATTATAGTACATCGTGAATCATTGTTTGACTCTATTAGAGTACAACGTGAAACATTGTTTGACTCTATTAGAGTACATCGTGAATCATTGTTTGACTCTATTAGAGTACAACGTGAAACATTGTTTGACTCTATTAGAGTACATCGTGAAACATTGTTTGACTCTATTAGAGTACAACGTGAAACATTGTGTGACTCTATTAGAGTACACGTGAAACATTGTTTGACTCTATTAAAGTACAACGTGAAACATTGTTTGACTCTATTAGAGTACAACGTGAAACATTGTTTGACTCTATGAGAGTACATCGTGAAACATTGTTTGACTAAATTAAAGTACATCGTGAAACATTGTTTGACTCTATGAGAGTACATCGTGAGATATTGTTTGACTCTATGAGAGTACATCGTGAAACATTGTTTGACTCTATTAGAGTACAACGTGAAACATTGTGTGACTCTATTAGAGTACATCGTGAAACATTGTTTGACTCTATTAGAGTACAACGTGAGACATTGTTTGATTCTATGAGAGTACAACGTGAAACATTGTTTGACTCTATTAGAGTACAACGTGAAACATTGTTTGACTCTATTAGAGTACATCGTGAAACATTGTTTGACTCTATTAGAGTACATCGTGAAACATTGTCTGACTCCGTGAGAGTACATCGTGAAACATTGTTTGACTCTATTAGAGTACATCGTGAAACATTGTTTGACTCTATTAGAGTACATCGTGAAACATTGTTTGACTCTATGAGAGTACATCGTGAAACATTGTTTGACTCTATTAGATTACATCGTGAAACATTGTCTGACTCTGTGAGAGTACATCGTGAAACATTGTCTGACTCCGTGAGAGTACATCGTGAAACATTGTCTGACTCCGTGAGAGTACATCGTGAAACATTGTTTGACTCTATTAGAGTACATCGTGAAACATTGTTTGAATCTATTAGAGTACATCGTGAAACATTGTCTGACTCCGTGAGAGTACATCGTGAAACATTGTTTGACTCTATGAGAGTACATCGTGAAACATTGTTTGAATCTATGATTTTCTCATCAATTGATACATCTGAACAAAAGTGTAAATCTGTGAATCGCGAAATCTTTCATTGAATTGTTTTTACATTAATCTGTAAGCGCCTGGGTGGAGAGTATTTAATTTCAATAAACTTAGATTAATGCAAACAGAGAAATAAGAGAGGTCATGATAAATTGTAAAGATTCTTGTTTAACTCGTTAGTAAATTTTCAATTCACAAATCTTTGCAGCGAACATTATTCTAAAAGTGCTAAAGTGGAAAAATAAGTGCTCGAGCAATCCGGCATCCTGTACTCGCACTCACACGATTCCGGAGGCTTATCTAGGCCAGCAGAGGCTTTTGGTCTAGCTCCACCGTGGAAGCTCGTTTGTCATCAGTGGCACAGTGAACTTTTCTTTGGGGAAGAGTCTGAATCAACATTGGAGACTGTGGATCGTTATGAAACCCCGAGGTGTTTAGTTAACACTCCGTTCGAGGTACATAGTTCGTTAAGCGTAACGTACTTTTTTTTTCTCTTTCGTGATTAATGTTTCCGGCATTTCTGTCGTTGTTCGGTGCTAACACGTCCAGTCGTTTTTCTGTCTCTCGAGTTTATAAGTTTTTAAATACCCGCACTTCTCACAAAGTCTAACTGTCAAAAAAACAAATATAAATATATATATAAGCCACTTTTTAGGTATAACAAAATGTATTCCTAATGACAATCCGTGTCATTATACAGTGTAATGAAGACGTTCTGGTTTATCGTTGGCAGCTTTGCTATGCAGAGGGAGCTATTAATAGCTCGAGATCCGAAAATACAACAAATCATGCTTTAGCTTAGCAAACAAAGAATTCACTTTATTTGCTGGCCACTTATAAATGTTCTTCAAATAAAGAGGTGTAAAGGTTTGATAAAGTAGAACAGAATAAGATAGAGACAGTCACAAGTACGTTGTTCTCATGTTGTTTACATCTGTTCTCATGTTGTTTACATCTGTCCTCATGTTGATTACATCTGATCTCATGTTGATTACATCTGTTCCCATGTTGTTTACATCTGTTCCCATGTTGATTACATCTGATCTCATGCTGTTTGCATCTGTTCTCATGTTGTTTACATCTGTTCTCATGTTGTTTACATCTGTTCTCATGTTGATTACAT
>NW_013672649.1:8787-9549 GCF_000517525.1 Limulus polyphemus
TAGAATAACATAGAAACGTACTTGTGACTGCTAACGTAGAATAGAATAACATAGAAACGTACTTGTGACTGCTAACGTAGAATAGAATAAAATAGAAACGTACTTGTGACTGCTAATGTAGAATAGAATAAGATAGAAACGTACTTGTGACTGCCAACGTAGAATAGAATAAGATAGGGACGTACTTGTGACTGCTAAAGTAGAATAGAATAAGAAAGAAACGTACTTGTGACTGCTAACGTAGAATAGAATAAGATAGAAACGTACTTGTGACTGCTAACGTAGAATAGAATAAGAAAGAAACGTACTTGTGACTGGTAACGTAGGATAGAATAAGATAGAAACGTACTTGTGACTGCTAACGTAGAATAGAATAAGAAAGAAACGTACTTGTGACTGCTAACGTAGAATAGAATAAGATAGAAACGTACTTGTGACTGCTAACGTAGAACAGAATAAGAAAGAAACGTACTTGTGACTGGTAACGTAGAATAGAATAAGATAGAAACGTACTTGTGACTGCTAACGTAGAATAGAATAAGATAGAAACGTACTTGTGACTGGTAACGTAGAATAGAATAAGGTAGAAACGTACTTGTGACTGCTAACGTAGAATAGAATAAGGTAGAAACGTACTCGTGACTGCTAACGTAGAATAGAATAACATAGAAACCGTACTTGTGACTGCTAACGTAGAATAGAATAACATAGAAACGTACTTGTGACTGCTAACGTAGAATAGAATAAAATAGAAACGTACTT
>NW_013672649.1:10474-13206 GCF_000517525.1 Limulus polyphemus
GTTCCATGTTGCTTACATCTGTTCTCATGTTGTTTACATCTGTTCTCATGTTGTTTACATCTGTTCCCATGTTGATTACATCTGTTCTCATGTTGTTTACATCTGTTCCCATGTTGTTTACACCTGTTCTCATGTTGTTTACATCTGTTCTCATGTTGATTACATCTGTTCTCATCTTGTTTACATCTGTTCCCATGTTGTTTACACCTGTTCTCATGTTGTTTACATCTGTTCCCATGTTGTTTACATCTGTTCTCATGTTGTTTACATCTGTTCTCATGTTGTTTACATCTGTTCCCATGTTGTTTACACCTGTTCTCATGTTGTTTACATCTGTTCCCATGTTGTTTACATCTGTTCTCATGTTGTTTACACCTGTTCCCATGTTGTTTATATCTGTTCTCATGTTGTTTACATCTGTTCCCATGTTGTTTACATCTGTTCCCATGTTGTTTACATCTGTTCTCATGTTGTTTACATCTGTTCCCATGTTGTTTACATCTGTTCTCATGTTGTTATATTTAGTCCAGTATTAATAACTTATGGGAACCTTTAGTATTGTCATTATTGTCACTGTATGTAATAGTTTCGTCAAACCTTTAGTTTTGTATGTTTAGACAATAATAGTTTTTATTTTTTTAATGAATGTGTATTGAAACCGCTAGGTTTATGATTTTCGACATTAGGTTTATCATATTCGACGCTTTTGACAATTTTAATGATGGAGTTTCTAAATTTATCATAAGCCTTCTGCGTTTTCAAAGTAAACTCTGGTTCAAAAGTTGTGTTTGTTTTGAATTTGGATTTTGAAAAAGGGCTTCAGTATGTATAGAAGCTTACAAACTATAGGTAGTCTATCATTAAACCGCTTGTTTTTTTAAACCTTGTGACAGTGTGATAACAACGGTGTTGTAACTCGGCGATTCACATATCTTCCACTGACTTAATCTTTCTGTGGCTCCATTTCTCTCCTCCCTGTGGAAGTCTCATCTCCGTGAGACTTACTGGATCAGACTTGTTCTCCTACCATTGTTCTAAAAAGTATAGTTTCTGGTGAAGGTCACAAGTCCACACGATAAGCTTTTCTCGCTATTGGATTCTTGATGGACTTACCCAGCATAATAAATATACAAATATCTGTCCCTCTACCACTGATTTATACAAACGACTTGGTCGGAGAAAAAAAAAAAAAGGCTTTTCTTAGTAAATATCAACTTGTTAAAGTAAGTTATCATTATATTTGATACTTGTGTATTAAGCCGGTATGTAACATTAGCGACATCACACTAGTAGTATACATTGTCATAAAACAAAATATTGTAATGATTAAAACAACTGATTCATTAGTTGGGTACACTCGTAGTCACATTTTCGGCCGTAATCCCAATCCCCCATTAAACACTTAGTGTGTCTGTACGTAAACATACGTCTCATTTGTGTGTTACTCTTTCATTACTCGATTAGGCTTACGATTTTGCACGAGTGTTGAAGAGGGAGAATTTTCGCACGAGCCACGGGATTTGTACATTTGGAATTTCTTCTGCATCCAATTAATAGAATTGTTTCTCCTTTGGTCCGTCGCTAATAAGTGGCCAGTGTGTTACTTTCTTCTGTTAAAGCACGTTCTGACAAGTGGTTAACTTGTAGAGCGCCCAACCCAACAGATATAACCGTCTTCTTCAAACAACGAAAGAACAGATTAGCAAAGATTTTCACTCTAGAAGTCTGTCTACAAGAGGGGACACAGATCGGAAGGTAGCCCGATAATCAGCTGTGTCACAGTTCACTGAATACAGACACACGAGCGAAACTGACATATCATCCCGTTACTATGGAGACGGAAAACCTGTGGCTAGAAAGGAGATATCTTTCGCCACTTCTCCTAGCGGGTGTGTTTTGATATTGATAGCTCTGGCAGGGGGTTGTCGAACAAATCCCGTTCCCGTCGAGAAAACAAGGGGCTACAGCCACCCTTCGACGTGACTGGGTTTCCACCACGATATTAAAAAATCTTAGTGTTTTCGACAGCTTCTGTCTGATCAGCATCTACACTCAGTTTTATTGGAGTGCATAAAAGACATTGTCGTAAAGATTACGGTTGTTTGGGCTTAATGATGATCAATTTTCCCTTCTGAGCGCGAGGAGGAAAATATTTGATCTTTAATTAAACGAGATTTGTCAAGTCCTCGTACTCGTCCACGATGTTCAATAAACCTCTTGTTGTGACACGAACAACCCCTTTCATCGAAGGTCCCGCGTTGCTAAAGTCAATTAATAAAACGGTTATTAGTCTCGAGACAAAATTACTTTGCCACTCAAGAATAATCTTTATTTTACATATTTCGTGTAAAGTACTTCAGTTGCTTGAGCCTCATTAATTACTTGTATATTAAGTACGGAAAAAAATTATCAGTGCTAGTCGTCAAGAGTCAAGTCTCAGCACCCACCGCCAACTCTTGGTTTACCCAATTGAATAAATAGAGGGGAGAGTTACAGTCGTATGTTAATCAGATCCTTTTAGGAGAGTTACAATCGTATGTTAATCAGATCCTTTTAGGAGAGTTACAGTCGTATGTTAATCAGGTCCTTTTAGGAGAGTTACAGTCGTATGTTAATCAGATCCTTTTAGGAGAGTTACAGTCGTATGTTAATCAGGTCCTTTTAGGAGAGTTACAGTCGTATGTTAATCAGGTCCTTTTAGGAGAGTTACAGCCGTATGTTAATCAGATGCT
>NW_013672649.1:14048-17323 GCF_000517525.1 Limulus polyphemus
AAAACAAATACGTGTAACGTAGTTAATGGAGGTTAATCTACAGTGAGATTATAAAACAAATATGTGTAACGTAGTTAATGGAGGTTAATCTACAGTGAGATTACAAAACAAATATGTGTAACGTACTTAATGGAGGTTAATCTACAGTGAGATTATAAAACAAATATGTGTAACGTACTTAATGGAGGTTAACCTACAGCGAGATTATAAAACAAATACGTGTAACGTACTTAATGGAGGTTAACCTACAGTGAGATTATAAAACGAATATGGGTAACGTACTTAATGGAGGTTAACCTACAGTGAGATTATAAAACAAATACGTGTAACGTGTATCGTATGTTCTTTGTTTGTTTGGATTTTGCACAAACTTGCGCATAGCAAGAGCTTTGTGTTTACTCTAACCTTCCCTAATTCTGAAAAGATAGGCTAGAGGAAAAGGAGCTAGTCAACACCACTCTCCGCCAACTCTTTGGCTACACTTGGCCCAATCGCATAGCGGGATTTGATTGTTACTCCTATAACGCGCTCAACAGGACGCGAATAACGGAACTTCGGTCAGGCCTTGATTACTAACAGAGCAGATGAGAAATCGGGTTTTACGAAAACCTTAAGCCTAGCAAGGCTTAGTGGTTAAGACGCTCGAATCTCAGTTCTTTTAATTCTGAAGAAACAAAGTGGCGGCGATCTTTCTTTCAGCTTTATAGTTTTATAATATCGCTGTAGGTTAACCTCCATTAAGTACGTTACACGTATTTGTTTTATAATCTCACTGTAGATTAACCTCCATTAAGTACGTTACACGTATTTGTTTTATAATCTCACTGTAGGTTAACCTCCATTAAGTACGTTACACATATTTGTTTTGTAATCTCACTGTAGGTTAACCTCCATTAAGTACGTTACACATATTTGTTTTGTAATCTCACTGTAGATTAACCTCCATTAAGTACGTTACACGTATTTGTTTTATAATCTCACTGTAGATTAACCTCCATTAAGTACGTTACACATATTTGTTTTGTAATCTCACTGTAGGTTAACCTCCATTAAGTACGTTACCCATATTCGTTTTATAATCTCACTGTAGATTAACCTCCATTAAGTACGTTACCCATATTCGTTTTATAATCTCACTGTAGATTAACCTCCATTAAGTACGTTACCCATATTCCACACACACACAAAGTGTTCTTTTTGGGTTTAATTATCTATATGAGCATAAATTATAAATATGAACTTTGAACTTTCACCCACAACAAGCGAAGGTATATATTTTTTTCTCTTGAATTACCATTGGTGCAACAGTTATTGATGTCTTTGTTATATAAATCACTTTTGGGGAGACTTTAAAGCGAACCCAAAGTTACTCCTAATATTGGGGTCTATGGTAATCCTCTCTCTACTCTGCAAATGAAGCATACGCGTGGATAGGTTAAGAAATCCCCAACCTAACAAACCTGCCCTTCGCGAGACGCCTGACATACAGGATGGGCAGAAAAATATCCCGACCAATCCCACACTTACTGCTACTTTATCTTTCAACGAATGAGACTTAGAATTTTATTCCACGATTCGCCCGAAGGCTTGCTGCGTGGAAGGGCGCAGGCACACAGAAACGATCGGGCGTTGCCCCCTTACCTCGCCCGAAACACGGCGACTCTTCTCGGATCAACAGTTATGTTAATTGAGTTTCTGGCAACATTTTTGATACTGATATAAATGATTGGTTCTTTAAACGTAGGGATGGAATGATATCTTATGGAGCAAATCAGACGTCGTAAAACCTCTAATTCTTTAAACCTTATTGGGAATTTAGAACGTCGATGAAATGAATTACTTTTAATTAAAAGTTATAAAGCTTCGACAAATAATTAAATCTGAACACAAGATAGTTTTGAGTGTAAAAAAAAAACCATGATTCTTTACCATCATTTAGCTTTGTCTTAGGACGGACATCATCTAAATTAACTTTGAGTTTCGCTTGAGTTCAATTAAAAGTTTTTAACCGTGTGAGAAGATCCAGACACCCATTTTACACAACTTGTCGCTTTGATTAATGGTTAATTTCCGTTTTAGTTTCGCTTCATATCAAGATAATCAATCTATTAGCGTCATCCCACGCGATTAGTACTTGAGGTGGGAATGTGAATCTGAAGGTTCGTGGTTTAGGTGTCGTTGGCTCACAAACTGTTGTGGATGCGTTATAAGAGAGGCAGTCAAATTCCATAATCCACGTCTTTGCGGCCGGTGCTATTGGCTAGTCCCCTTCTTTCTTGTCCATCGGTCAGCTTTAAGCAAATAAACCTTGTGAAAATTCTGAAACAAACAAGCTAAACACTATAATCTTAACGTTAGCTTTTGACTGGCCACCCAACTTCGCATGTCCTTCAGACTTAAATACCCGATCGGGTGTAATTTGAAGGCGCTTCTTTCGACTATAACAAGTCAGAAAGTTGAGGAAATTTATAATATTTTTATTCTCGTTTTCTCAGTTTACTAATCAAATAAAGTCAAGAAGATGCTTGAAGCTAATTAAATATTTAAATACTCTAAAGTTCTCCAATAATCACGTATAGTTTCGGTGTTTGGGAAAGGTAAACTTTCTGTTAATTGTAATTAAGAATACATAATGATTTTAAGTCTCCTAGTTCAAGGCTGGAAAACGACGTTAACTCGGTGTTCTTCTGGGACCGACGTTCTGTAATTTAACTCAAGAAAATTAATTGACTGCAACGGATTTTCTTATCGTCTACGTAGACAGTTATTGGAGAAAGTTCCGCGAGCCTTTGAGGTCAGTCATCGCGAAGTAACGAAGTTGTTTTGTGAATAATTCGTTTACATTTGTCCAGAAGTCAGGAAAAAGGTTTCGTTCACTCATCCAGAAAGCTCTTCTAACTTTCGCTTTCATGTTGTGCTAATTTTGTCATTCAAAGGTCACATATGTTGTTTTGAAATAATTATGAATTTAGGGAAATCGCTTAAATATATATATATGTTTTCTCTACAATTCTGAATACATAACAAATGTTTCAAAACCAATCAATAATCGATATATTGTTATTGATCACTCAGAGCTGTATCTCACTTTCCAAAAATTGAAATTTGATAGTAGAATTAGTATAATTCATGGGACAATTTACCGAAGAAAGATGGAATATCACGCTCTTTCTATTTTGGTCACATACTTAAATCTTTTTAATTTACTTCCCTATAAAATAAGTCGCACACACACACATTTGGTTAATCGAGGCTCATACGGGAAAAAACAGAAA
>NW_013672649.1:18323-23641 GCF_000517525.1 Limulus polyphemus
TTTTATAATCTCACTGTAGGTTAACCTCCATTAAGTACGCTTACACGTATTTGTTTTATAATCTCGCTGTAGGTTAACCTCCATTAAGTACGTTACACGTATTTGTTTTATAATCTCGCTGTAGGTTAACCTCCATTAAGTACGTTACCCATATTTGTTTTATAATCTCACTGTAGGTTAACCTCCATTAAGTATGTTACACGTATTTGTTTTATAATCTCACTGTAGATTAACCTCCATTAAGTACGTTACATATATTTGTTTTGTAATCTCACTGTAGGTTAACCTCCATTAAGTACGTTACACATATTTGTTTTATAATCTCACTGTAGATTAACCTCCATTAAGTACGTTACACGTATTTGTTTTATAATCTCACTGTAGATTAACCTCCATTAACTACGTTACACGTATTTGTTTTATAATCTCACTGTAGATTAACCTCCATTAAGTACGTTACACATATTTGTAATTTAAATAATTAGTCTCCCCCAACAATATTTTATGTACAGAATTAACTCAGCATCATCCTTTCCGAAACGGCGACGAAACGTCTGAAACTACCAGTATACGTTTCATAAGAACAAACAAAAACATTTCGGAATAATAAATAAACTTAGTATTCCGAAAATTCTTTAATTTCGATGTCTAAGTTCAAGGGAGGTCCAGTTCAATCTACACTTTGATCATCGTGGGTTATACTAGTTTCGGAGAATTCCACTCCTCATCAATAACCCTGAACACAAGTTAACCAAAAATAGATTGAACTGGACCTATATCATAGTGAAAAGTATCAAAAATAGATTGAACTGAACCTATATCACAGTGAAAAGTATGTAAAATAGATTGAACTGGACCTATATCATAGTGAAAAGTATGTAAAATAGATTGAACTGGACCTATATCACAGTGAAAAGTATGTAAAATAGATTGAACTGGACCTATATCACAGTGAAAAGTATGTAAAATAGATTGAACTGGACCTATATCATAGTGAAAAGTATGTAAAATAGATTGAACTGGACCTATATCACAGTGAAAAGTATGTAAAATAGATTGAACTGAACCTCTCTTGAACTTAGACTTCGAGATTAAAGAATTTTCGGAATACTAAGTTTATATATTATACCTGCTATTGTGTGGCAATATAATGTGAAGAACTGAACAGTGGCTAATGACATTTTTTCTACACAGTGTACAGGTTTTTCTCATAGTGACTACAAAGAACGTTCACACCAACAGTATGTTTAAAAACATTCGGGTAGTGAATTATTGTATACCTAGTTTGTGTTCTGTTTTGGAATCTTAAAATGGAATTAGTTTCATGTTCAACGTGTAAACAATTCCCTATTTGATTGGTATACATGTGGCTCCCTCTCTACTTGTTATTTCTTCGATCTAGTATTACGCATCATTTCCAGCACTACTGGTTGAGACTTCTAGTTTTTACTGTCTGGACCTCCTGTGCACCTCTTCCGACCAAGATGTATTATCATACTTAGACTTATACTGTAAATTATTTCAAGTGTTATTATTATTATTATTTTATCTAAATGACGGCGATGTTGACCGGAAACTCCTGTAATGAAATCAACAAATACTGCCCACGATCTTTTGATTGTTCAGGTTCACCTGATGTCCAGTAATTGACCACTGGTTTAATTGGCAGGAGAGTTAAAGTTTTCAAACATCTTTTAAACTTGAGATGTTCTTGCCGATACAAATTGTCTAAAAGACAGAAATGAAAATAATACCAAACCAGGAGAGTCGCCCAACTGTGTCTCTTATTTATCTTTCGGAAAATAAATATTTATCTAATACCTATTATTTATAAAATTATTTTAACGACGATAGAGTTTCACCACAAAACATGTAGTAACTGGGCCACACCTGATACAGGATATTTTGCCTTTTTTCCTTTGGTAAAACTGCATTAAAACCTGACTTAAAACCTACACTACTGATCGACGTTTAGTTTGATGTTGTTTTAATCACGTTAGTCCGATATGTCAATCAAAAGGCTCGGGGCCCGTTACTGGAAAATCACGTCCTATTCTTTCAGAGCGTTTGTGGGTGCGTTATAAGAGTGACGGTTAAATCCCACTTTAGGATTAGAGTAGCCCAAGAGTTGGTGGTTGGTCCAGTTTATTGGCTACCCCCTCTCTCTCTAGTCTATGAGGGACCTCTGTAATTAGCCCTTGTGTAGCTTGACGCAGTTCCTCCAGTGCCCTAGCGGTAAGCGCAGTAGCCTATAACGCTAATATTCGGGGCTCAATCCCAGTGAGCACAGTACAGATAGCCCATTGTTTAGTTTTGTGTTCAACAACAAAGAATCTACTAGCTTTGTGCGAACATCCAAAACAATAAAAAAAACAATTAATTACGTCATACCCAATAATTGTAAATCAAGAAATAAATTCAATACGTTCTTGAGTTTATTATAAAGTTCGTGTAATATCTCGTTCTTACTTCCCAAAGACCAAAAGATTGTTAAAACTTCCTTGCAAACCAATGATTTTGCCTTACCGTATACTATAGATACTCGGAGGAGCCATCTTTAAAAGCAAGATATTCAGTTAAAAGAAAATTAATTGTTTCAATACAATTTTTTTTACAACTTAATTTTCCTGTTCTTACCCTAACATATTAACTTAATATTTTTTCCTATAATTTGACGATAATATTTGAAGTTAGCTACTAACTGATCCATACAGTTGGTACGTAGGTAGATAATGATTGGATGACAACTAGAATCATAACTTGTTTTACATCCCACTTCAGTTATTTCTTCTCAGATCAACTACACAATTGTTTCAACTAAACTGACCGCTGGTTGACCCTGTGGTTGACCTCAGCGACTCCGGTGCGAATCTGAGTTTTACCATAAACTATTCTCCACTGAACTGTGGATACGTTATAAGAATGACAGTCACTCCATTAACCATGGCCAGGTGGTTAGGGTGCTCGACTCGCAATCTGCGGGTCGTGGGTTCGAATCCCCGTCACACCAAACATGCTCGCCCTTTCAGCCGTGGGGGCGTTATAATGTTACTATTCGTTGGTAAAAGAGTAGCCCAAGAGTTAGCGTGGGTGGTGATGACTAGCTGTCTTCCCTCTAGTCTTTCCTCTTCTGGTCACTAGTTCAAAATTACGGACGGTCGTAGGTGACATTAGTGGTTTTGCCATAAATACTAAATACAGGAAGAAAATAAATTATTCCAAACTTTGTTATTTAAAAATTAAATATATTGGAAGGGGGCTGATGACGTCTGTACTTGTTTTTTTTAACTATGTCTAAACAACATATAAAAAGCTTGCTCTGTCCACCGCGGGTATCTAAACCCGATTGTTAACGTTATAAGCCGTCAGACTTGCCGCTGAGTCACTAGGGGTCGCTAGGTAAAGATTCCGAATTTATTAATCTCTGATTTAATAAATATTTTATAAATGAAATTGCGAAAAAAAACAATTACCATTAAAAAGTAGAATCCACACGAATTTCTGTAAATCAGAACGGTTATATTAAATAGTTATTACAAGCGGTGTTTCTGTAAATCTCCATCATTCGGTTGGTAACTAAAAACCCCAGGTTTTTGTTTAAAATATTAGATTTACATGTAAATTAAGTTTAATCTGTACAACATGGATCTCGTTCTGTGAAACTTTCGCCATCTCAATTTTCAGTCAATATGAGCGCACGTTCGCGTTGGGTATATTAAAAACGCTGGTAACACGACACCTTGTGTCGACTTCAAGTTGTCCGGAAGACAAGGTATATATATATATAGGTTTCATGTAGAGTTTGAAGTTCCGACTTTTATTTGTTTAGCATCGTGCTAGGATTTAATGAGACCCAGGATGTGACCCTATAAAATTTCTTTATTAAATTGGGAGCGAGTTCTTGTAGAAAGCTGTGAGGTAAGAGAACAATTGTTCTCATCCACGTAATAGTAAACCCAGCACGTTTCACGTTTCATTAAATTTCCCGGGCCTCACTCGAAAGCCCACATATAATTGGATGCAAGAACATTCATCAAATAACTTTCATTACCTTCTATTAGTAAGGCCACCACTCGTTGCTTTGTTGTGCCGGTGTCGCGTATCTTCCAATCTTTCCTTTTCTGATTCGAATGTACTTCAGCTTCGTAATTGATTTTTGTTTTTGTTTTTTTGTTTGTTGCTCGAGTTTTGTTTTGTTCTGGGGAAGATTAAAACCTCCTATAATTAGCATGACTATATTTTCCAGCATCGCTATTGGCTATGATGTTGTTGACAACTACGAATCAGATTCAGCTTTAATGGTGCTTGTTATCCTGAAAATTGAGAGAGATAAGGTAGAGGACCATTTAGGTTGGAATTGAATGCTGTAATCAAACATCCGGGAATTACCAACCAGTAACTTAAGTTTAAATTAAAGAACAAGAAAATATTTTCCAAACATCTCCACATCCTGGCATTTTTAGTGACCACGTCCAACATGTTGAGTCAACCTCAACGGCTGTAGATACACACACACATTACACAAATATTGTCCATGTGTTGTTCATGAAACACTTTAATAACTGTTTTAGATGACTTTTGTCACATTGTGCTTTCTAACATTCAGAGGGAGCTGATATGGCCTGGAGGTTATGACACTCGACTCGAGATATGTGGATCGCGAGTTCGAATCCCGTCAACGAACGTGTTCGCTCTTTTAGCCGTGTTTATCCTACTATTCGTTGGTAAAGAGTAGCCCAAGAGTTGGCAGTGTTGACTAGCTATGTCCCTCTAGTTGATCATTTCAAAATCGGGGGCGACTAGCGTAGATAACTCTCGAGTAGCTTTGCCAGAAATTCAACAAACAAACGCACATATATATCCAGACCTTCTGCTGCTAAGTGTGAAAAATGTTTAGGTGAAAACGTTATCCAAATTAGTAAAAAAAAAATTCAATTCTTTGTTCATCTGGGGACTTTTACACTAATTATAGGAACAACAATGCTCCGTGTTTCACAATCGCACTTAAAAAGAACGCTATCCCAGGTCTCATGCCGCCATCCTTCACAATCTGATGGCCATAATTATGCACCATTTCCCGCGACATCTTCGCAAGGGTGAAGATAAAAAAGGCCAAACATAGGCCAAACTTCTTGATAAACAGATCATTCACTGTATGTAAACATCAGTTTAATATAACAACATTAAATTATCTGTTAAAATGGGGTTGCGATAATTCTAGTTTCTTCAACCATGTGATGAAATATAACATTGATTTTGTCTAGTTTCTTCAACCATCTTTCTGATGAAATATAACATTGAATTTTGTCTAGTTTCTT